>NW_021637154.1:0-163076 GCF_004799145.2 Neltuma alba | reverse complement strand
TGATGATGTGCAATTTGAGTCATACAATCAGATTCTTGTCAACTATATTAATATTCAACAGGAGCTTCCAGACTGGAGATGCATTGCTATCCTTGATAATATCTTGGAATCAAGGAAACTGTTTAGGAACCATTTAGTTAAATGATTCCCAGAGAAGCTAATGCTGCCGCTGATTGGCTTACTAAGGCTATTCTTATGGGTCATGCCCAGAAAATTGGGTTTGGAGACCGCCTGCTCCTCTTTTGAAGATTTTGGATTGTGATGCTCATTGGGTTAATGTTGATCCAGGCTAGTTACTGGTGTTTGTTTGCATGTCTTTAGTTCTCTTTGATTGTTTTATTTTCCTTTCTGTTTCATTTGCTTGTACGTGAGACTTGGTTCTTCTCTTGATTAAATGAAATGGGGATATTTAGACAAAAAAAAAACAAGAAGACAAGTCAGCAACGTTAATAAAAAAAAGAGTGCGTCGGGGGGGTAATTTGCCATATGAAAAATTAATCACTCCATTGATTCCTCTTCATAGGACTAAAGAAAAATTCTCACACCACCAACTATACTAAATTCTTTTGTGTGACCTACTTCCATTTATGCCCACTTTATCAGCTAACCTTTAATAGGAAAGGCATCATTTATAGCAAGTCATAATTTCATACTCTCAAATCTCAATAGGAGCATATTAGAAAAAAGTATTAAATAATTGTCAAATTTTCGAATTTGTCTTATAAATAGAAAGAAATCACTCTCCAAAATGTTGTCCAACAAATAGAAACTGAGTACAAGCAATTTTAAGATACTTGAGCAACTTCTTGGATAAAGCTTCTAGATGTCATCTGCTATAAGCAAGTATAATGTGTTACAAATTAAACCAAGGTTCATCATAAATAATGTGCTAATGAAAAAAGTGTAATAGACAAATATATATAGAAGCACTCAACATAAATACAGAATCAAAAGCAGTTCTTAAATGATTATTTAAAGAATGATAGGTAGGCTTCCGTGTCACACTCTGTAGAACCATGACCTGCAAATTACATTACCTAAAAAGATTAGAATTAGAATTAGAATTGCGAGTAAAATGGCCTTGTAATTAAGACACATGGTGTAACACCTACTTTAATCACACCATGGGGTTATTTAATTAACTTCGAGCCGCTAAGCCAAGTTTGATCCTTAGGGAAAAAAACAGAATTATTTCATTAATTATTTTGAAAACTTTTCCCAAACACAAGGCATACATATAAATCCCACTTTATATAATGCAATTCCATTAGCCTTTAGGTTCACTTGTTTCCTTCCAGGTTTTGGGCAACTTAAGCCCAAGCTTTTTTTTTTTTTTTTTAACTTGCATTCCAGCATCTAAACAGAATTTATTTAGCCAGGTTAATTACTTAGCATAAAAAACCATCTTTGTACTTATTAAATACCAAACCTTCATCTAATCACAATATTTCTTTAAAATCCTTTGAGATCAACAATTCAAATTGAACACCTCTCACTCCCTAAATACTTGCATACATATATAAATCTAAATGTACAAAATTCCGTTAGCATATATATAAACTTCTTTTCCCTTTTTTTCACTTGAGGAACTTTAACCTTAATCTAAGAATTTTCCGGGTGTAAGATGATAATCAAACCATACTTTTAATATCTTTAGACAACTTTAACAATCCAAAATAACTGCAAAACATTTTTAGGATCATTAGACAAAAACTGCAAACTGATTCCTAGTTTTCAAAGTTACTCATTCTATTTAACCTCTTGTGATTAGCACTTGATCACATTTAAGCTCTTGAGATTTGCCTTATATACAATCAATTTAATTGTCCTCTAACACACGTAACTTTTACTCCAGATCTGGAAATTTTCCAGATTTATAGCTATGTATTCAAATTCAAATTTAGCATTCAAATTATCACACTCATTGATCCATCTAATCTCCCTTAACAGCATCACAACACGCATAAGGAAAGGAGCTCAAGTTCTGCTCCCCATTTAGTCGCATTATCCACTAAACAAAAGAAGAAAAGAACATGCAATCCAACATACTCACATGCAATGAGATGTTTACTGTTATGGGTCTTGATTTTAATAGATTCGGAGCTAAAAATTCAAACAACCTTCTTTCCCCTGTTTCGGCCAACCCAAAAACAGAGCAAGGAAATCTACATGCAAGCTAAAAATCATACTCCATTATCGTCAACAAAATCAACAAACACTACTCTTTCCTCCTCATCAAGTTCGCACTTAACCAAGAGTTTCTCTCACTAGAACCCAAACTTCTTTCGTCATTAACTCTTCAAACACTTAGCAAACCGAAGAAAGAAGAGTAGAATGATGATCAGAGGACTCACCTTGTTCAGACACTAAGCTCGGCATGCAATGAAAAGGCCACCGATCACTACTCGGACGGCTTCTCCTCTCACGGTCTCCCTCTCACGTTCCTCTTCGTTTCTTTTTCTCTCTGGTTCCTGTCGAAATGATGGAAGGAGTAGATGCGTTTAATCAAATTAAAAAAAAAAAAAAAGGTCAGAAATGATCAACAAGTTTTGTATTCACTTTCATCCTTTCAACTAATTTCTGAAATATAAAATAAATCCAAAAATTAATCCATCATATTTTATATGGATTTTTCTTGTCTATTAGCTTCTTTGGCTCATAAAATAATTTTTCTTAAACTTCGGGATCAAAAATCAATTCCTAACTATTTTTCTTGATTTTTTTAAGAAAATAGGCCTTAATTTCAGAAATCAATGCTTAATTCATTTTGAGGATTTTATGCCTCAATTAGCTTCTTTGCCTCATAAAATATTTATTTTAAAATTTTTATCTCAAATATTAACCTCTAACTATTTTTCTTGAATTTTAAAAAAAAAAAAGGTCTTTTTAACTCTCAAAATTAACTTTCAAATTGTTTATACCACATTTTGAGGAAATAAACTTTTCCATAAAATTTCTAAGTCCTTGAAATTATTGTTCAATAAATTTTCTCAAATTTTCTTAGGCTTTAAATAATTTTAATAAATTTATTTCCCTTGTTCCCCTAAAATTTAAACATTCCAGATGTTACACCTGCCAAAAACAACTTTGCAACTATACTTTGTGACTGATTGAATAACTGACAATATCATTAGAAACTTAGGAGATGAAATATATTCACAATGATTAACATCCTATATTGTGTAGTGCACACTTTGAGCATTCAAATAAAACACATCGAGGGATGGTCACGTTATAATTTAAATTTTTTTCTACTTGATATAATTTGTAACAAAAAATTTCAATTACTGGAACATTAAATTTTTTTTTATTGTCAGCAATTTTGAAATTGATATGAGCGTGCAAGGTCAGTGGTGAATACAAAAATCAAGTACAACACAAGCAGGCAGAGAGAAATAAACAAAAGAAACATATGATTATTTGGCTCTAATATAAATTAATTTTAGGTTTTCAAAGTTCGTCCCTTGGTGTCATTAGAGATGAGAAGCTCATCGGTATATTTGAAGCTTGAGGAGAAGTACACACAAACAGTAACAATATTCATAAATTGCTGAGATTCAATCAGAATCATAAACATAATATAAAAGAAGTCAGATATGGACCTGATTGATCAATATTAGCTCGCCAACGGTATAGCAATAGGGCCTCATCCATCTTAAGCAGCGGTCCACCCTTTGATCTCGTTATCTGAGGGCGTCTTAGAATCGGGCAATTATTAGCAGAGAATGTTTGGAGGGAAGGGCAGACCATGATGCCTCTGTATACGACATCTAATTGTGTCATGAAATTTAATTTGAGAGATGTCAACTCGGGAAGAGTGATAGGTTCCAATTCAGAATGATCCTTTTCAGCTTCAACCATTTCTTTCATCTTCTGACAAGCATCAACATCGATGGTGCGCAAGTTTCGTAGGTGTGCCAATAACTTGGGTGTGATCAGAGCTTCCATGCTGTCGCAAAACGAAATAGAGAGATCTGTGAGATGAGAAAATAGGGGGGATTGAGGCAAGGAATCAGCATATGATGGCACTAAATCTTCCAAGTCCTCCTTATCCGTGCAAAAGGGGCAATTACAACAGCACAAGCACTCCAAATCTTTGCAATGGCTAATTTCCAACAGTTCAATTTTGAGTGGCTCACTGTTGTCGCAGTATGATAAAACACTGCATAGGGATCCATTACCTGTCCCTAGGCGGCAATTCCTGATAACCAACTTGTTGGTTCCCCCTGGGAGTATTACTTTTTCATCTCCCAAGTCCATATCCTCAATATATATCTCTTTCACGGAATATTCTCTATCATAAGCATGATGAATACGGTGCCGGCCAACAACGTATTCTGCAACCCGTAAAGTTAATTGATAGCTTCTGGTTACACAATTATGGGCCAGGAAGCTCACAAAGTTATTGAATACGCTAATGTCACGAAAATAGGCTAGTACAACTTCCAACTTTTTCAAACCTTGTGTACCTTGTCCTATCGCATCCGTTGAGCATTGGGTCCAACCCACCTCAAGACATAGGCGTCTAAGATTGACCAGTGATTCCAAGCCCCTAGGTGCTTCAATGATTGGAGTAAAACATAGATCCAATGATATTAAGCTTTTCAATTTTATTAATGAAGGAATGCAACTCAATTCTCTACATCGAGAAAGTAATAATGCAATCAGACATTTCAAGTTGGACAATGATTCGGGCAGACGCTTGATCCCAGTCCCAGACAAATCAAGTACTTTAAGAACAGGCATGTTGTTGAAAAACTCATCTGAAATGTGGTTGAGTTCTACATTACAATTCAACAACAACGTCGAAAGTTGAGAAAACTTAAGACATGTTCCATTTGGAATTGTTTGTATCTTGTTTCCCGTCAGAAAAACTTTTTGTAAATCCTCTTTCCATTGGTCATCACTTGGTATTTCTGTCAAATTCTTGTAAGCTTTTCCCATAATTTTACAAGTTTCTTCTGCAATACCAATGGCAAGGATTCTAAGAAATTTATTTATCTTCCATTGATTCCGTTGATCATCATAATCCAACATGCTATGATCCTTTAATTTATACAACATGTTGTAACCTTTGTTATACTGCACCGTCAACTTCTTTGTCTCATCTATGCTTTCATAAACAAATTTTCTTAGCAAATAATTAGCATCGTCATTGTCAAAAATTCCATTGGTACTTAAAGCACAATCCAAGAAGAATATTTGCAATTTGTTATTTAAGAAATCATAGCTAGATCTCAAAACTGGCAATACCCATTTGTCCATTTCATATTGCCCATTGCCCAGGTTTTCAAGACATTCCAACATATGTCTCCATTCTCTAGCTTCTGTTCTCCCCTTCATGCTTGTCGCGATTCTAACAATAGCTAGGGGAAAACCCTCACATTTTTGTGCCACATTCTGTGCAATATCTTCCACTTCCGAAGACAGTTCTTCACGGAAGGACCCCAAAAACTCCTTAAACAAATCCCAACTCTCTTCATCATCATCATCATCATCTAGAGGCGCCACTTCTATTACCTTCTTACAACCCATACCTTGACACACATTCCATATACGGGTGGTCAAAATCAATTTAATTCGATTATCTGACATAGGAAATCCAACATCCTTTAGAAAGAAATGATCCCAAACATCATCTAAAATAATAACACATTTGTTCATCTCTTCGAATGCTTGAAATAATTTCCCGGCAATTCTTTTAACCTCAAACTCATCAGATATATCCAACTCAATTGATCTGGCGACCACTTTTTGCAAATGGGAGATGCTATTTTGTGATACAGTTACCCAAATAACTTTAATGTCGCTAGTAGCTTCTTCTGAAATAAGCTTGTTATGTATATGGGTTGCTAAGGCTGTTTTTCCTGACCCTGCCATTCCCCAAATTCCAATTGGTGACGGCTTGTCATCCATTATCCATTCCCATATATCTTTAATTTCCCATTGAAAACGCCCACCTATTAAATCTGTCGTAGGCAATATATAACCCGTGGAAGATCCTAGCAACAAGAATAGTAATGAATAATTAAGTAAAGAGAGTAAGAAGAATATATAAAAAATTAAACTAAACATATGGCATTCAAATTTTAAGTAGTCATATATAGACATATATACTCTATCATCGAAATTTTTCAGGAATCAAAATGTAAGTCACCACAGAATTTAGGCAGCATTAAATATTTTTCTGCACTTGTCCCTCATCAAATAATCAAAAAAGTTATGGACAAGAGAGTGGCTAAGAGAAATATACAAGAGAAGATTACAATTGAATGGGAGTAATTTTTGGAAGTTATGAAGTTTATCAAAAAGATTTTGGAAGTCATGAAAACTTTGGAAAGTTTAAAAACTTCAACTAGTTTTAATAAATTTTCATAAATAACATTTAAAATGAGCTGGACATATATTTTTTATGCTAACAGACGTACCTTTTCCTTGTTGGTTTTCATTCTCACTATCGGAAGCAGAAGATGACCCATCTTGAATCATTCCCTGACGGGTAGCTTCAGCTGGATTTGTCCTGCTTCATTGGACAACGCCATAATCTATTAGACCGTCCAATGAGATTTTTTATTACAAAAAACCAAAAAAAAAAAAAATTCCCCTGTGCATGTCTTTTGAAAAAATTTACCAGATCTAAGGCAAGAGCTAAAAAAATTCACCTCTGTCTGAAAATTAAAGGCGTATCTAATTAATTTAGTCTTCATTTAAACCTCTATATCACATATGATATCTTCAAAAATAAAGGCAATGTGGGATAGAAATGTAACAAACATCACATAAGATATCTTCCCAAAAAAAAAAACCCTCTGTATGAATTAAAAAAAGATAGGAGGCGAGGGAGTATATAATTAAGCATTTTAGCTAATTCATTAGAATTAAAATATGGCATTTAACTCATCAAATCTGTCTCAAATGGAAAATATCCTTCAATTTTATCCAAGTTAAATAAGATTGTAAAGGAATACAAAAGGTTACATTAAAGTATTAATTGCAGGACAAAATTGACAAATAAATATTAATTACGCTCAAGATCAATCACTAAGTAATCAAAAAGTTATGGAGAAGAGAGTGGCAAAGAGGAAAATATGAGAGAAGTTTACAATCTGACGAGAGTAATTTTTTTAGGTTATGACAATTTTTTGGCCAAAAACAAAGTTATGAAAATTTTTAAGAGTTTAAAAACTTCAACAAATTCATAAATGACAAATAAATGGAGGTGGATATAAATTTTACATGCTGATACTCATACCTTCTTCTAAACGATCTTGTCTATTCACTCCGTCAACTCGTAATCTTTTATTGCCATCTTGCTTTCCAACTTGTGCATAGTGGCGTCTTGCTTTATCATATAGACTTTGTTTTTCTTGGTTCAGGTCACTGTTGAGCAACTTCATAGCCAAATCTTCCCTTTCTTTTTCACTGTCAAACTAAATAGTTGTCCGTATCATTTATATGACCAAGGGTCTGTTTGGGATGAAGAAAAGGGAGGGGAGGAAAGGAAAGAAAGAATTTTAATGAGGCCGACTTTAAAAATCGAAGAAATTGGGTTAAAAATGTTTAATTAATTTTTAATACTTTTTATTTTACATATTCTCTTTATTAAAATTTTAAAATCCCATTTCTTCAATTTTTTTAAATCAACCTTATTAAAATTTTCTCCCCCTTATCCTTCCGTCCATTTGCCTCATGGGGTAGAAGAGACTACTTTGCGTGCCCGTGTAGGACTATGTGTGGGCATGTGTGAGTGCTGAGCTATGAATCTATGACTATATGTTTGTAAGAAGTCATACCTGAAATGAAGGATTTCTCTTCACATAATTACATGATTGTTCCATGAACTTCATAACAAAGATACCGCAGTCAAATCTACAAATTATATATATATATATATATATATGATAAAGTCATGATAAAAGCTTTTTCTAGTAAAGTTTATATAACTTTACATAATAATTGTCGACTCACCCATTGGGCTGTGGGAGGATGTCAGTTTCCATCTTCGAACGAAATTCCGTAAATGCTACCTCTATGAAGAGTTTTTCCATGGCAAGCAACTAGATACATAAAGCATAAATTCTACAAAATCAAAAGAATAATTGATCGATTAAGGTTGTCAATATTGCAATGATCTAACACTCACCAATTTTTTGGTTGTCTCATCACGTTCTATTTCAGCCACAAATGTATTGAGTAGAGAATCCCACACTTCAATCTCTTTATTCTTTAAATGGATAATATATAAATAAAAATGTCCACCATTTGACTTCGCTCCAATGTGAACAGGAATAAATATCTAATATTTGTGATAACAAAAATTAAATTGATATATATAGCAGGAAAAAAAAAAAGGTAATCAGGTCGACAAAGAAAGTTTTCTATAAAGAGTTAAAAAGACTTGACATACCTTCTCACAGGATTTCAAGTCAGACGTATAATTTTCTCTTATTTTTTGGCGATCGACAAAGTCCAAGAAGCGAGCTATGCTGTATTTGAGTGCTGCCTCCTATGATCACATTACGTTGAACCATTAAGAGTTATTGTCAATGAACTAGCTTTAGATTAAACAACTACTGACATGCATCATGTAACAAAAAAGGGAATAGGAAATCACCGAAAATGTCACAGGGAGATAACAATTCGAAGGTGTAATTTTCTTCTTTCGCTCAATATGAGTTAACATCTCCGCAAAAGCATCTATTACCTAAGGATGCATGAAACTGAATGTCATTAATATAAATAAAACCTTTTTCATTAATATTAAAATAGAATATAAAAATATAATAAATAAATACTCACCAATGAATCCAAAAAAGCCCCTGGTCTAAGCGTGGCAAATTCTTCTTGAGTCAAATATGAAAGTGGGGAACCAAAAACCTTATCTTCAGGACTGAAGAATTAATTAAAATGATATATTTATCAAAACATGAATTAGAGTGATTTGAAAAAAGAAAACAAAAAATAAAATACATTCATCTACACATATTAGAAGCACATATACAGTGAGAAGCATGAATCTAACCTTAAGCATTCAAACACATATTGTATAACCTTCAAGTCTTCAGTCTCCCCATCGGAGACAGAAGAAGACCCAACAACTCGAACCCCTTTCTGATACTTGGCATCAGCTTGACTTTGTCCTGCTTCGTTCGGCATGCTATAATCTATTATACCGTCCACTGAGATTTCTTATAAGGAAAAAATATAAATAAAATGAAATAAAATTCCCTGAGCATGACTTGTAAAAAAATTTACCAGAACTAAGGGAAGAGTTAAAAGTTAAAACTCTTCACCTCTGTCCGAAAAGTAAAGGAGTATCTAATTGATTTTATCTTCATTTAAACCTATCGTATAGCGTAACTCTAAATAATTGGGTCAACATTAAATAACGGCAATGTGGGAGAAATGTAATAAATATCAAGTTGGCAAAAAAACAAAAAGAAAAAATCCCCTCTGCAGGAATTATTAAAAAGATAGAAGGGAGCATAATAATATATAATCGCGTAACCTTGGTGACAATGTCGGAGGTTGTCTCTGAGATCATTGGAGTTTCCTCTGTCTGGAACATATTTTGCACAGGCTCGAATGCCTCCGCCTTTACCTCCTTTAATATGAGATCTGATTCTGGTGGCACCTCCTGCGAATTCCAATTTACAATATTTACACTTCCATCTTCGTCCTTCCTCCAATACCACAACGTGTCGCCACACATCATCATCCTTTGGCCTCCCACCAACTACCTTTTTCATTATTACTGTTCCTGCATATGCAATATATATACAGAGACAGAACCAAAGTGATAATAATTAAAATTGAAGTCATATATACAGTTCCACAGTTTGGGGATTGAGTTTTCGCCAATAAATCTAATCTACTTTTCCCGCACATACAAAATCATCTACCTTTCCTTAATATGCATGCAATTTGATCGAGCAAAGTAATGAAGGGATGAAGATTATTGTGCGCAGAGAAACTTCAGAGAGCGACCAACCTTGAATCTGTCCAATTAGAGAATGAACAATCGTGGAAAGGTAGAAGCAGAAGTAACAAACACAGGAAGATGAAAATGAGGTCACCTGATAATGATCAAAAGGAAAGACAGAGGAAATTGAGAGAGGAAGTTACTGAATGCCATTGCAAGTTGAGGATTGAAGCATGGTGGACAGCTGACTCCGGTGAGAAACAGTAGTTGAGTTGAGTCCGTAGAATAGAAATGTGATGATGAAGAAGAAGGACTCTGGGGGAAGAGTGTTGTAATATTTTTTGGGTGTGTCAAAGAAAGGATCCTACATTAATTGGGAATGTGGAAAGATGAAAATAAATTGAGCATTAATCATGGACAGATTTTCTTATTATTATTATGAATTATGAATATTATGAATAGGAAAATCAAATGTAGAAGAGTTTTAAATGGATTTCCAATGCATTAAAAGATTTAAAAGTGGCCCATTAAAATCCTTTAATACTGAAGCATTTAAATTATTCAATGGAAATTTTCTATGATTATCCAACGCCTTGAAACGCTTGATATCCAGGTGCTTTAAACATGTTTTAATGTATTAAATGATGGCCATGAATTTCAAAATGGAGTAACGTCTGAAATGTTTGAAGTGTTGGTGCGGTTTTATTCCTTTTAATATATTAAACAATGATTATGAAATACAAAACGGAAGCTTTATCTCTTTGCCTCCAACCGTTCACATTATGCAATTAAATCATTTAATGTGCAACGTTCAAAACTGAAATTTGATTAGCTTTAAGAGGCAAGCAATATTCAGATCATGGAGGCCTATAAAAGGGTGCTCTGGTCTAAGGTTCAGAACACATAGCTCTAGAGTTTTTGAGCTCCTCTCTTCCCCCTCTTGTGTGTTCTCTTACCAGCTGAGTTTACTACTATCTTCTGCTGTTCTGCTCACCCTGTTATATAGGAAGGATCCGTTTAATCCTGGGGAGTGCCGCATCCTTATCTACCGGTGGTTGCGGAATAGCTCTTAAGGACAGCGTACTTAGGACGTGACTCGGATTAACTATTTATTTTGCAGGTGCTGCCGCCAACAATCTTAAGAGCTAATCACATCATGGAACAACCCCGCAACACTGCTACTCAGAATAACCATGATGCTGCCCCAGTCACTGTTGTTCCAACAGCAGTTCCTATTCCTAGGCCGTTCCCTAACACTTCAAAAATAGAGACATTTGATGGAAGGAATTTCAGGCGGTGGCAGGAGCGAGTTTACTCTGTCCTTGACATGCATGGAGTAGCTGCTGCTCTTACTCAGTCCGAACCAACTCCAGATGCTGATCAAGCCCAGAAAGATATTTGGACACATGCTAATAAGGTTTGCAGACACACTCTCATCAGTACTTTATCTAATGACCTGTTCGATGTGTACTGTGTCTATAAGGAAGCACACAAGATATGGGAGTCTCTTATCCTCAAGTACACTGCTGAGGATGATGGGAAACAGAAGTTTGTGGTGGGGAACTTCTACAAATGGGAGATGACTGAAGAGAAAGACATCAAGCTCCAAATCAATGAGTACCACAAGTTGCTGGAGGAGCTTCGTGCTGAGAAGATCAATCTACCAGATGAGTTCGTAGCTGGTATACTGATCGAGAAGCTGCCAGAAACATGGAGTGACTACAAACAACAGTTAAAGCACAAGCAGAAGCAGTTGTCCCTGTCAGATCTAATTACCCACATAATAATTGAAGACACAAACAGAAAGGCTATACAAGCTGCGAAAGGAAAGGAAATAGCTGCCAAAGCAAACCTGGTGGAATCAAAACCGCGCTCCAAGAGGTATGATCCCAAAAACAAAAATAACAAAAATAAGAAATCTGATTACAAATCCAAGGACTCTAACCCCAAATTCAAAAAGAAAGGCAATTGTTTTGTTTGTGGAAAGCTAGGGCACTATGCGGCGCAATGTAGAAAAAGGGCTACTCAAAAGGGTGATAATCCTCCTAAGCCAAATGTGAATTTGTTGAAGGAGATGATGGCAGTGATGATGAAGTCATAGCTGCAGTGGTCTCTCAAGCCCTCATTGTGACTGATGTGAAGAAATGGGTAGTGGATTCAGGAGCCACTAAGCACATTTGTGCAAACAGAGAGATGTTTACCTCCTTTGAAGAAGGGGAAGACCACATCTACCTTGCCAACTCTCGACTGCTAAGGTTCAGGGAAAAGGAAAAGTGGTACTGAAACTCACATCGGGGAAGACCTTGGCACTGAATGATGTTCTGTATGTGCCTGATGTTAGGGCAAACTTAGTCTCTGTGGCGCTGCTTGGGAAAGCTGGGGTTAGAGTGTCGTTTGAGTCTGACAAGGTTGTCATGACTAAGAACAATGTTCTCATTGGGAAGGGATATTGTAATCAGGGTCTGTTTGTTTTAAGTGTTGCTGAAATTAATGAAAATGCATCTTCTTCTGCTTACTTGATTGACTCTTTTGACATATGGCATGCTAGATTAGGACATGCTCATAAATCATATATAAAGAGATTGCAAAATCTTGAGTTAATTCATGGAATTAAAAGTAATGATTTTAACAAATGTGAAGTTTGTGTAGAAACTAAATTAACTAAGAAGCCACATTTTTCTACTCAGAGAGAAACTGAATTGTTATCTTTAATTCATACTGACTTAGGGGATTTAAAACAAGTTCAAACTAGAGGAGGCAAAAGATATTATATCACTTTTATTGATGATTTTTCAAGATATACTAAAGTATATTTATTGAGAAATAAAGATGAAGCTTTTGAAATGTTTCTTTTGTATAAAGCAGAAGTAGAAAATCAACTGAATAAAAAGATTAAACGAGTTAGGTCAGACAGAGGAGAAGAATATTTATTATTAAATGATTTTTGTGAAAAAGAGGGTATAATCCATGAAGTAACTCCTCCTTATTCACCTGAATCTAATGGCATAGCAGAAAGGAAAAATAGAACTTTAAAAGAAATGATGAATGCTCTGCTTGTGAGTTCTGCTGCACCTGATAACTTGTGGGGTGAAGCTTTGTTGTCTGCTTGTTTTTTACAAAATAGAATACCCCATAGGAAAACTAAAAAGACACCTTATGAATTATGGAAAGGATTTGTGCCTAACCTCAAATATTTAAAAGTGTGGGGGTGTCTTGCAAAAGTTTTATTACCTGATTCTAAAAAGAGAAAGATTGGTTCTAAAACTTCTGATTGCATGTTTATTGGTTACGCTCAAAAAAGTGCTGCTTATCATTTTCTAGTTTTGAAAAGTGATATTTTGGATTCTAATACGATTGTTGAAACAAAAGATGCAGAATTTTTTGAACATATATTTCCTTTGAAAGTTGAGCATGTCCCTAAAAGAGTTGAAAACTCTTCTTTGGAAAAAACTTCAAATGATAGTTTGAGTGAGAATTTAAGGAGAAGTAAAAGACAAAGAAAAGAAACATCTTTTGGAGATGATTTTTATACTTATTTAGTAGAAGGTGATCCGAAAAATTTTCATGAAGCTATTTCTTCTCCAGATTCTCAGTTTTGGAAAGAAGCTATTAAAGCTGAAATAAATTCTTTAAATCAAAATAAAACATGGGTTTTGGTTGACTTGCCTCCAGGAGCAAAACCTATTGGATGCAAATGGGTTTTTAGGAAAAAATATTTTCCAAATGGATCAATTGATAAACATAAGGCTAGATTGGTAGCCAAAGGTTTTACTCAAAAAGAAAACGTTGATTACTTTGATACATTTTCTCCCGTGACTAGGATTTCTTCTGTTAGAATCCTGATTGCTTTAGCTTCGATCCACAAGCTTTTTATTCACCAAATGGATGTTAAAACAGCCTTTTTAAATGGTGATTTAGAAGAAGAAATTTATATGACCCAACCTGAGGGGTGTATAGTTCCTGGACAAGAAAACAAAGTTTGCAAACTTGTTAAGTCTTTATATGGTTTGAAACAAGCGCCTAAATAATGGCATGAAAAGCTAGACCAAGTTTTGTTGAGTGGTGGCTTCTCTACTGTTGAGGTAGAACGTTGTGTTTATACAAAACTTGTAAATAGTGATTGTGTGATTATTTGCTTATATGTAGATGATATGCTTATTTTTTGTACTAGCATGAATATTGTGTGAGACAAAATGTTTTCTTGCTTCAAATTTTGACATGAAAGATCTGGGTGAAGCAAAGGTCATATTGGGCGTAAAAATCATAAGGAATAAACATGGTATCCTACTTTCTCAAGAACACTATGTTGAGAAAATCCTGAGAAAGTTCGAACACTATGATGTTTCTCCTTTTAGCATTCCTTATGATTCCAATATGCATTTAACAAAACATGAAGGAGATCCAATGCCTCAATCTAGATATGCACAGATTATCGCGAGTCTGTTGCATTTAATGAACTATACCAGGCCGGACATAGCCTATGCTGTGTGTAGGTTGAGCAGATACACTCACTGCCCAAGTAGTAAGCATTGGGAGGCTTTGCTAAGGGTATTGAGTTACCTGAGGGGTACCATGAACTATGGTATACTATATAGTGGATTTCCCGCTGTATTAGAAGGATACAGTGATGCTAGCTGGGTTTCAGACTCAGATGAGACAAAATCCACTAGTGGCTATATTTTCAATCTTGGTGGTGGTGCAGTAACATGGAAGTCAGCCAAACAAACTATACTAACAAAATCCTCAAGGGATTCTGAGTTTATTGCAATGGAGTTGGCTGGTTCTGAGGCCGAGTGGTTGAAAAACTTCTTAGCGAATATTCTATTGGGTGAAAAACCAACACCATCAGTGTCTTTACATTGTGATAGCCAATCAGCGATAGCTACGGCTAAAAATAAAACCTTTAATGGTAAAAGTAAACATATTCGATTGAGACATAATATTATAAGGCAGCTGCTAAAAGATGGAGTAATCTCAGTCGATTATGTGAGGTCAGAAGTGAACCTAGCGAATCTGTTAACAAAACCTCTAGGGAGGAAACAAATTTATGAAACATCGAGGGGAATGGGACTGAAGCCAATTTGAAACTAACAGCGATAGCAACCCAACCTTTGTGATTGGTGATCCCATGAAGAAGGTTCAATGGGTAAGAACAAGTCGTTTGTTAGTTTTGCTAGCACTAAATAAAGTAGCAGTCCTTTTCTATGGTGTGTGAGAAAGTGCTAGAATGCATTTTGGTGAGGCTGAGCAGAAGCTCTTAATGATTTCATAGTCTCACGGGACGGTGTGCTCATTGCAGGTACACTTAATGAAATCACCTCTACGAATGTGGAGTGGGGCCGCTCCTATAAGATCGTGACAAATCTCTAGAGCATTCGTTATGCACCAGGCACGCGCATGGCCGTTTTAACGTGCAAAAACGCCGTTAACAACAGGAATGTGGGGGTACAGTCTGACTATTAATACCCCTAGTACACACCTAGAGATGTTGGTTTTAAGTTCATAAGAACCACCGGCACCTTGTGTACTAAGTATTATTGGTCTAGGTCTGGTTTTAAGTTCAAAGGACCACCAGATACAATGATTGTACTCATGCGTGTAACTCAACTAATGGTATTTTCTTTGACACATGTGGGGAATTGTTGTAATATTTTTTGGGTGTGTCAAAGAAAGGATCCTACATTAATTGGGAATGTGGGAAGATGAAAATAAATTGAGCATTAATCATGGACAGATTTTCTTATTATTATTATGAATAGGAAAATCAAATGTAGAAGAGTTTTAAATGGATTTCCAATGCATTACAAGATTTAAAAGTGGCCCATTAAAATCCTTTAATACTGAAGCATTTAATTTATTCAACGGAAATTTTCTATGATTATCCAACACCTTGAAACCCTTGATATCCAGGGCTTTAAACATGTTTTAATGTATTAAATGATGGCCATGAATTTCAAAATGGAGTAACGTCTGAAATGTTTGAGTGTTGGTGCGGTTTTATTCCTTTTAATAAATTAAACAATGATTATGAAATACAAAACGGAAGCTTTATCTCTTTGCCTCCAACCGTTCACATTATGCAATTAAATCATTTAATGTGCAACGTTCAAAACTGAAATTTGATTAGCTTTAAGAGGCAAGCAATATTCAGATCATGGAGGCCTATAAAAGGGTGCTTTGGTCTAAGGTTCAGAACACACAGCTCTAGAGTTTTTGAGCTCCTCTCTTCCCCTCTTGTGTGTTCTCTTACCAGCTGAGTTTACTACTATCTTCTGTTGTTCTGCTCACCCTGTTATATAGGAAGGATCCGTTTAATCCTGGGGAGTGCCGCATCCTTATCTACCGGTGGTTGTGGAATAGCTCTTAAGGATAGCGTCTTTAGAACGTGACTCGGATTAACTATTTATTTTGCAGGTGCTGCCGCCAACAAAGAGTCAGTCTGAAATAATTACTGTGTATTGTACAGTCCAGCTGTATGACAGAGTGCTTTATCAGAATGGTGGATAAGAAAAAGAGAGAGGACGGATTCTTGTTTGATTGGCACATTCACTCCGTCGGCAGAAGCGGGAAACACTTTTTATTTAAAACCTATTCATATTTAAATCGGTTGTTGAGCTTCTAATCTCTGAAGTTTAAACTAATTAATACTTCATCTTATTCTTATTATGAGACTAATTTGTGTACCAAAATAAAAAATCAGTTAAAATTAATTTTCTTGAATGTGACACCTATATTACAAAGCATCCACACCGAGGCATTCAACTTGTCAACTCACAATATAACGAAAGAATATAATTTCAGTTCACATAATCAAATTGAAAAGAAGAAATCAAAGAGAACAAATTACCGAATCTTACTCCTTTATACTTAAATATAAAAATTAATTTTTTAGTCTTTTAAATTTTAACTAACTTATAACTTAGTCCCTCATAACAATGACTCTCCTTTCATTTCTACTGGACGAGAAAGATGACAAGCTCTGTTTTTTTCCCCTAAAAAAAGTACTAAATATGTATAACTTGCGTTGGATGACATGTCAGCAATCTTTAGTGGCATAAAATATTATTTTTTGCCATATAAGATAATTATTTGGTGACTAAAAATAAATTATACTCTCTCCGTTCCTTATTATAAGAGACATTTGATGCTTATGGCATGTTCCTATATATAAGAGACACTTAAAAGTTGTTTCTATTTTTTTTGTATTGATTTCCTATTTTATCCCTATTTATTTTGTCTTCCACTCATACTCTCTCTCCCTCCCACTTCTCTTTCTTTTAATAATTTAATTGTTTCTCTCATACTCTCTCTCCTTATTAATGGGGGTATTGTTGGAAAAAACATTATACTTTTTACACATTAATTGTCTCCAACTAATTTTAACTGTTTTTTTTATCAACGTAATTTGATTATTTGTCTCTTATAATAAGAAACGGAGGGAGTATATGATAAGGATTAAATTATTAAATTTGAAAAAATTAGAAATTGAGCTATCCCGAGTCATAGTTGAAGGATTGAAGTATAAGTGAATTAAAACTTAGAACACCAGAAGATTAATTTTTTTTCTAAAAATTAATATGAAAAGAAGAAGTCAAGCCTGTTACAAAGCATCTACGCCGAGGCAATCAAATTTTGCATTTAAATGAATGAACTTACTTTATTTCTATTTTTATATTTATTATTTTTTCTTAGACTAAATTATCTTATATATAAATTAATATATAATTTAATATTATAAGAAATTTTTTTAAAAAAATCATGTCACATTTATTAACATTAAATAATCTATTTAATTTCTTACATTAAATATTTAAAAAATGATAAAAAAACTAAAAATTATTAAATTTCAAATTAGATTTGATGACGACATTTTATTTAATGCTTTACAATACTAAACTTGTAAACTACTATCCTGTAATTTTCAACTTTTTTCTTATTATTTTTTGATATTTAATAAAAAGATATTACAAGTCATGAATTGAGGCATGAATTGAAACAGTAGTGTTGCAGGCTTTGGGGATTTCGGGAAACATGCGCAATGATTGTTGTTTAATATAAACTCTTCTAAGTATTTTAACCTAAACCAAAAACTTATTTTATCTGTTTATTTCATATTTCATAAATTACTTCCTGTTTTTTAAAAACTCCTTTTACAAATATTAGTTGCGATTCTAAACATGTATTTAAAAAAAATTTTAATTATAATTTATAAATATAGATATATGTTAAGACTTAAGAGCGTTTTATTTTAATTTACATAAAAATACCTCAGCTAAGTGATTATGGGACATTCTGCTAGTGTACATCTGAGGGTGCAGAGCATCCAACGTCCTCCAGCTGTATCACATAACGCTTTACAATTGGGAAAAAATTTTTGCAGGGCAAAAGTGACTTTACAAAGGACCACGCGATTTTTGAAATTATACGGTAATACCAAAGCATCAAAATCAAAATATATATATGTTTTGATGGTAAATTATCAAAATATTATTTATTTATTTATTATTTTACACGTATATATATATGCATTTTAACATGTAGCGATTAAAAAAAATATAAGTGTATATATAAAAATTTATAACTTCCAATTTATATTATAACTACTGGTCCAAAAATTTATGAATTTTTATAAGTAAATTTACATATATATAAATATTTTAGCAACTAAAAATAACAAAATTTATTAGTGTACATATAAAAATTTCAAGAGTTAAAACAAAAATTTACAATTATTCATCGGTGAATTTATAAGTATATAGAAATATTTCAACAACTAATAATAATAAAATAACAAACGTGGATGGAATGATGTTTTGGTCATTTACTATTAAAAATATAATTTTACTCCAGTTCTTTGTTTACTGCATACTACAATGTAATTATGAAATTTTTGGGGTGAACAAAAATTAAGTTATTTATCAGTTTCTTTAATGAAATTGTCCCTTTATTAGAATGATTTATGAGAAAAGACAGATTGTTGTCTGCTTGACCCGATGAAAACAGTAATACTATCACCATCTCTTTTTAACCATGAGTTAGTAAATAAAATGGTTGTTGAATTTATAGCTTTCTATAAACTAAATAGTAAATCCATACTACAAATTTAAGGAAAAAAATTAAAAGAAATACTTCTCTAATTATTAATATAATATCTAATTATTGAGTTGATTCTGATATATTTGTATTCCGTGCCCAGCACCCAAAACACTGCACGTTTTGAGTGGTGAGCGCTTTTTTTCATGTTGAGGATTGAGGCATGGTGGACAGCTGACCCCGGTGGGAAACAGTAGTTGAGTCGAGTCCACAGAATAGGAATATGATGATGAGAAAATTACTGAACGCTAATTTCAAGTTGAGGATCGAAGCATGGCGGACGACTGAGACTGACTCCGGTGAGAAACAGTAGTGCTTCTGCTTTGATGCCTCAGCGCAAAGTGGAGAAAGAATAGGCATATTCCATAATTAATTAAGAAGTTTAGGGATTTCGAGATCAGAAAAGATGGATTATAAAATACTCATATGAGCGTAACTTTTCCCGGAAGAGGATACTCTCAGCGTCCTCTTCTCTCAGCGTCCCTTAGCGTCCAAATCGCAGCCGTTAAAATAAATCTAGCGCGGATCATATTATGCCACATTATGGTGCTATTAAAAATTAGAATTAGAAATAAATCTTAAATATAGTGTAGAATTTTTTACTAGATTTCAACTAGGATATTTTTAGCATGAAATATCCAATTTTTTTTACCAGGTGTGTTTGGATGAAACCAAATTATGGTTTGGAAAATAGTTTTTGGAGAATAGATTCTGAAAAAAATAGATTTTAGGAAAAATAGATTTTGTGAAAAAGTGATTTTGAGAAGTGTGAGTGTTTGGATAGTTGTTATTAGAAGTACTTTTTATATATACAAATTGGCATAAATTAATATGATAATTATAGAAAAAATATATTTTATGATATATTTTAATTTGAAGGAATAAAATTGTTAATAATATATTTTTTATTAACATATATTAATAATATATAAGATAATATAATTAATAATTAATTAATATGTATATATATTTATAAGATATAAGATTAAATATGTTTATAAAAAAAACAACAAGATACATATCCTATAGGCTCTCACACTCTCTCTTTTTTCTCCAAAAGTAAAAAATTTCTGCTTTTCCAAAACCATGGTTTTGAACCCAAACCATGGTTTTGATTTTTTTAAGGGTGTTTGGCTAACATTTTTCCCAAATCATGGTTTGGATCCCAAAACCATGGTTTGGGGTGCTTGCCAGTTAAAAAATTTATGAAATGTTTAGACTCCAGACTTATTCAGATAAACATAAATAATAAAAAAACTTAACCATCATATATTTATATATAATTTTTTGGATTTATTCATCTTAAACTGGAAGATTTATCTAAATTTAATATGATACAGATCGAGTTAGACAGAACTATAAAGAGTGGCAAAACTATATCAAGTATTTTATTTTTTAAAATTTTTAATTAAAATACTTGATGGCAAAACTCTACCTCTTTTTATTATCCTATCTGACTCAATTTATATTAATTTGAACTCTTATTAAACTCTACAATTAAAACAAATAGATCTAAGAAATTAGATGGTGCACTCAAATTTCTTTTTTCAAAAAAATAGTTTTTTTTTAAAAAGCAATTTTATAGCATTAATTAGATTTTTTAAATTTTTAATAGCTTGATGATGTGGCATATTGTGAGCTTATAGATTAATCTGATGGTAGATATTGGGACGCTGAGGGACGCGCCGCTGAGACAATCCGGACCCGTATTTTAACCCAAACCAAAAACTTATTTTATCTGTTTATTTCATATTTCATAAATTACTTCATATTTTTTAAAAGCTGCGTTTACAAGTATTAGTTGCGATTCTAAACATGTTAGAGGCTTATTTGAAATGTATTAAAAACAGTTTTTTAATTATAATTTACAAATATATATATTAAGAGAGTTTTATTTTAATTTATATAAAAACACTTCGACAAAGTGATAAGGGGACATTGTACCAGTATACATGTGGGGGTGCAGAACATCCAACGTCCTCCAGCTTCGGACGCTTTAGTCCACTCAGCCATCTCTCTCCAATTGAAAAGGGCCCTTTTTTTTTTATATTCTTTTTTATTTAATTTCATATTTCTATCTTATGGGAAAATTTTTTAGCGCGGCAAAAGTGACTTTACTAAGCACCACGCGATTTTTGAAATTATACGGTAATACCAAAGCATCAAAATCAAAATATATATATGTTTTGATGGTAAATTATCAAAATATTATTTATTTATTTATTTATTATTTTATACGTATATATATATGCATTTTAACATGTGGCGATAAAAAAAATATGAGTGTATATATAAAAATTTATAACTTCCAATTTATATTATAACTAGTAGTCCAAAAATTTATGAATTTTTATAAGTAAATTTACATGTATATAAATATTTTAGCAACTAATAATAACAAAATTTATTAGTGTACATATAAAATTTCAAGAGTTAATACAAAAATTTACAATTTATAAGTATATAGAAATATTTCAACAACTAATAATAATAAAATAACAAATGTGGATGGAATGATATTTTGGTCATTTACTATTAAAAATATAATTTTACTTCAGTTCTTTGTTTACTGCGTACTACAATGTAATTATGAAATTTTTGGGGTGAACAGAAATTAAGTTATTTTATCAGCTCCTTTAATGAATTCTCCCTTTATTAGAATGATTTATGAGAAAAGACAGACTGTTGTCTGACCGGTGGCATATTCGTTTTTCCGTGTAATACTATCACTATCTCTTTTTAACCATGAGTTAGTAAATAAAATGGTTGTTGAATTTGTAGCCTTCTATAAACTAATTAACAAATCAATACTACGAAATTAAGGGAAAGAATTAAAAGAAATACTCTTCTAATTCTTAACATAATACCTAATTATTGAGTTGATTCCGATGGGTTCATATTCCGTGCTCATCAACCTGAAGAGCATAGAGTACTCAACACCCAGAACATTACACGTTTTGAGTGGTGAGCGCCTTTTTTTTTAACTTTAATTTTGCTAAAAAGATTTGTACTACCTCAAATTATTAATATAAAAACTAATTTGATATTTAATTTAGTTTTAAATATAAAATTTTAATCTATTTTGTCTCTCATATATATTTTTTTAAGAGAGTCCTTGTAATAATTAGACATGTTAAAGATTTGATCAATTGGTGGTTCTAAGTAGTACATATGATTAGTAAAAGGTATTTTAGAGAAAATATTACTTATTTATTACAAATAACTACTTTAGATAATTTTTTGTTATACTTAAATTAGTCAAACTAACTCTTATATTAAGGATAAGAGAAAGCATATGTATCAAAATTATTTTAGGTCAACATTTATCTAGTACTCTAAAATATTTTTTCAGGTGTTTTCAGTACCTTAAAGTATTTTATGATTCATTTAGTACCTTAAAATATTTTTCATGTGCATTTAATGTCTTAAAAAATTTTCTATTTCGTGATATTGTATTACAAAATATTTTAGAATGCTAAAAAAATATTTCAGGATACTAGATAAATCATAAAAGACTCTAAAATACTAGACCCTGAAATATGTTTTTAGTGTCTAGTTACAAAGTATTTTAGAATGATGAACGCGTATAAAAAAATATTTTAGAGCATTAGATGAACCACAAAATACTTTAAAATATTATATTCTCAAATATTTTTTTAAATGCGTTGTCATAAAATACTTTAAAACACTAAATACTCACGAGAAGATATTTCAAGATATCATAAAATACTTTAAAATATTAAAAGTATCTAAAAAATATTTCAGAGTATTAAATAAACCTTAACTAAAAATAATTCTAATACATATATTTTTTGTACTGAAAAAAATTTTAAAAAAATAAAGGTTCCTCATTATAATACTCAGCACTCAAAATGTCCACGTTTTGAGTGTTGAGCACGGAATACAGATCCGATTCTGATTCTAAATATAAGACTTAATTCTCATATATATATGTTTTTTTAAATTATCCCTATTAAATTTTTTTTAACCATAATCATGTAAGAGATGGAAGGAAAATATTAAAGAATTTAGTTATCATGTTTTAGAAAAAAAGTTATATTTCTTATAATTAAATAATTTATATAACTGTTTAATATAACTAAATTAGTTAAATATGTTTTATATTAAGAATTATAGAAATAGCATTTAGTGAAAATAATATTAAAATAATTATTATTTAGAAAGACCTAAAATCAATATATGAATATATGAACGTACAAGTACTAAATTTTTCCCCAGTCTCTTTTATTTGTTTTGTAACGCACTCCTCTGTACACCTAGATTGAGCAGATTTATTAATTATGGCTTATGGCTGAAGGCTGAAGGCTTACGTAAAAAAAGTGGAATTTTTAAAACTTTTCATCAAACTTTGAATCATGATTTATCATTTTATTTTATTTTTTAAGATTTATGTTATAAAAATAAGACTTGGATTCATTCTTCGTGTACCTGATAGAAACTCCTATTTATCATAGCTGTACAAATGTTATTTTTAAAAAGTCTACTTTTCTATTCTAGCTTTAATAAATCATGCTTTTGTAAATTCTGATTCATTCATGCCATTGACATGTTACCAATATATACCTACTAATTCCTCAGCTATGCTAACCACCCCTAATCACTCCTCCTTATAGATGTACATATAGTCTTATAAGTGAAATTTACATAACTTCTTAAATAGAAAAGTATAAACATCACATATTATAAAAGAAAAAAGAAAACATAACACAAAATGTATTTAAGATTAATTAATTAACTAAGCACTAAGTTCTTCTCTCCTTCCACCTTAACTATGCTCCTACCAACTCCTCTTTCCCCTTAGTTGAACTAGGCCTTAGGATTAAATAGAAAGCAGAGGTGAAATTTAAAGTATCCCAATAGTAATAATCATATTTCATATATTATGTATGTTATAAAATTGACCGTGTAAAGCAAGCCATGAAAAACAAAACCTTACAAAATAACTGAATTGAACTAAATAAAAAACTGAGGTATATTCACTATCATTTAACTAAATCTCATATAATTGCAGGGCAGCCATGCAAGGTCAACCTGTCCCGTATTCCCAGTACTATGTATGCACATGGCTATGACAACAACTGGTAAGGCAATTTACATGTTCTCATACTTAATTATAGTATTATAGCATGAGTAGACATACAACCAAACAAAACATAAAAAATAATGATTAAAGCTACCTTCCGCTTACTTTCCTATTCTGGTACCTTACTCTGGATTTCTCCTTTGTAAGCTAGGATGCCAATTAAATCCTAACATTACAAGTACATATACAAGGTATGTTAAAACTAAGATTATGATTAACCCACAACTATCTAATTCTATCTAAAGACCCCCACTCAGGCACACTTCACTCTCTTAATTCGATTGGTCATCTCACACGAAAATTCTTATATTTAATTTCTATGTTTCCAAGGGTCTCTAAAACCTCTCCTTTTCTTTTGTTTCGTTGATCAAAAAGAAAACAAGAAACAAAATTCATAAATTTAATCGTTACAAACAAAACACAACTTGCATCTGTTTCCCACATATCACAGCAGCAAATACATATATGTCAAATATTTAAGATCTTAATTCAACATCAAGAACCATCCAAATTGATTATTCAATAGTTGGGAGCATCAAAAACTATTTTAATATCACTTTTTTCACGTTTCAATAACATGTTCAAATAACTTTCTCAAAAGCTGAACCATTTAATAATAATAATAATAACAATCAGTAACTTTGATTTTAGAATCTTAATCATCGTTTTGGATTAGAGATTGATTTTATTAAAATAGAGCTTAAGAGGGTATTTTTCTCATATTCTTATCTCTGCTCTTAAATATTTGATTTTGAGGCTCCATGACATTATCTTGTTCCGATTTATTTTGCAGGTTTTTTTTTAAATATAGATTTTATATTATTTCTTTATTATTTTTAGTAAATATATGCATTTTAACATGTAGCAATAACAAAAATATAAGTGTGTATATAAAAATTTATAGCTCCCAATTTATATTATAACTCCTAGTCCAAAAATTTATGAACGTTTATAAGTAAATTTACACACATATATAAGCATTTTAGCAAATAATAATAACAAAATTTATTAGTGTACATATAAAAATTTTTAAGAGTCGGAAAAAAAATTTACAATTATTCATAGATGAAGTTATAAATATATATAAATATTTCAACAACTAATAATAATAAAATAACAAATGTGGACGGAAAGATATTTTGGTCGTTTACTATTAAAAATATAATGCTGTGTCACGAAGTTTTTGGGGTGAACAGAAATTAAGTCATTTATCAGTTCCTTTAACGAAATTCCCTTCTTCTTAGAGTTTGTCGGTTTGGCTTGCTTTCTTCTAAGCTTGGTTTTATCTTGAGTACCTCTTTCTTGCTATTATTATTTCCTGGTGCAAAATTTGGAGATCTCCCCTCTTGTTGACTCCATATTGCTATCCCTTCCATATCCCTCGTTATCTTTCTTACTCCGTAATCGGATGTCTCTATATCATCGTGACGTCGTCGATATTGAATCGTGTTGGTTCCGGCACCATATCACTCGGACGCTTGGCCCTCCTCCGATCCTCAATCAATCAGCCACCCAGGTCTAGTGGTCATATCAGAGAAAAGGCCACCTCTTGGACTTTGGAAGAACACACGTAAGTATACTTCATATATTATTTATTTTCACTTTAAAGGATTAGGCAATAGGATGAGGTTACAAGCAAAGTGAGATTTCATGTTGTTATTTTATTACTCACAGACTAGATATATCTTGTGTAAGAGAAAACCTTGATATATCTTGTGTCTTCACTAGTGTTTAGAGGCTTTTTTTCTTTGTTAATCATTTTTTTATCTACTATTTTCCAGCATGATAAAGTAGTTGAACTGTTTGGAAACATTATGTTCTTTCCTTCTTTTTTTTTGGATGTGTGTAGGGATTAAGATGCTCAAAAATCATGAGAACACCAGCAAGATTGTGTTCAATGATGATCAACCACTATGGATTTGGAATACTACACCACAAGATGCATCCACCGAACGAAACGAAGCTGGACCTTCTTTGTGTGCTTCACGATTATATACTTCTCTAGTCTTGGATTTTATATTTAGAATCATATAGAGTATTTTTAAACGGTTTAATTCTGTTATGTAATAGAAAATTTGTTATGTTAAGCCGATGCCAATAATAATAGGATTTTTAATTATATTAATGTTATATGTAATGGAAAGTTTAATATGTTATAAGCGGATGCCAGTAATAATAGGATTTCAAATTATGTTGCCCTTCGGTGTTCCTATCATATTCTGCATCATTCAAGTGGATCCTTTTAGGAGAAAGCAAACTTCCTATTTGATTTTTGCTAATGACCGAAATTTATTTTGCTGTGCATAAAAATAAATTAGAAGTTGAAGTGCGACTAAAACATGTAAATGCTTATTTTTGTTTATGTTTTGAAATCAAAATCATCACCCACGTTTTCATTTCAAATGTATTATTACACTTGTCATAGAAATTGAATTATGTTGTTATTTTTCAAACAAAAAAGTGGAGTCTACTATTACAATTTTACTTTCTAACCATGCATTACAAGCCCAAGTGGTACTGTAAGATGTTTATTTGCGCTTTGCATATATACTTTATTTCCCTTAACACGGATAATTTTATTGTAAACAACAAAATAACGTACTCATAGAATTGATGACCAGGGAAAAAAGGCAACCTTTTTTTTTTTTTTTTTGCCAACGGTAAAAATGCAACTGTGTATATGGTAGGTTTAAGTAGTTTTGACTATCAAATGCAACCAATCCTTTTGTTATATGGAGCTTTTCTCACAATTTTGCTCTAGATGTAAAAGCCTTAAAATCAAGTAAAAGGAGATCAATGTTTAAGTAGTTCTGTTTAAGAGAGGGGCATTTAAGTTCGGGTTATCTATAACATGTATGGAAAACATGCATAAAAATTCCCATTTTCAAAGAAGTCCAGATTCTCAGTGTTATCAAATTAAAGGGTATTTAGAGATGCATTGAATTTTGGGTTATCTATAAGATGTGTTATTCTATTTAAAAGATCAAAAGATAATGGATAACATACATAAAAATTCCCACTTTCAAAGAAGTACAAATTCTCAGTGCTATTAAATTAAAGGGTATTTAATTAGTAATGGGTCACGTATTTTATCCCTAAAAATGTGTAAATATTTAAGCAGATTGTCATTATATCTGACCCTAAAGAAAAAATAAAATAAGCATGTGCACCTTGCTTGGCTTTTTCTTTATATCTCTGATGGCAAGAAAGACTTTTCATCTTGATGATAACAAAATCCAAAAATTTGTGATTTAATATTGTTCTTATCCTGGTTTTAAAATTTGGATTATCGAAATTTAAGTTTCAATTCAGACTATTTTGGATAAAAAATCAACTAATTTGTATAGGTATACCAAAAGATAACAATTACTTGAAACCAAAATTTAGTTGTAGAAGATATCATATAATAAGAACGAGAGAGGGAGAGAGTAGTTCATGACTTTTTGATTAGATAATTCATTGATTGATTGATTCATTGGTATGGCGAAATTAACTACTATTGGTATTGTCCTGTTTTTGAAATTTGAATTATTAAAATTTAAACTTCAATTCAAACTATTTTAGACCAAAAATCAACTAATTCTCACATATCAAAAAATGATAATTATTTAGGATAAAAAATTATTTCTAAAAATGTCATATAACAAGAGGACTAGAGGGTAATTCACGACTTTTTTTATTAGTTAATTCATTAATTGATTGATACTATTGTTGTTATCCTGTTTTTAAAATTTAGATTATTGAAATTTTAAATTTTAATTAAAAAAAAAAAAGCAATCTTTTTTACACATGCAATTGATATAGCATTAGAGTGGTTTTATTCTTCCTATGAATTTGTTTTCCTAATTTGCGCGCACTTAAATAGCCTTTTGCTGATTGAGGGACATTCGAGAGACATTCGTATTGAAATAGCTTGTTTTCTTCCAGGTCATGAACCAATCCCATTATTTGCTCCTGAATCTTTTCATGATATTTTCCTAATTTTTTTCCTTTATCTGAACATAAAAAAATTTACATTTTCTGATATTTGTTATGAACTAATAATATGCAATGACATCAGAAAAACATCTATTTTAATATTTTTCTTTTCTTTTATATTTATTGTTTAAATCATTGGATCATCAGATCAGATAATCATATAAACCGCATTGTGGCGGTCAAGTGAAATGCGTAATTTTTGTTTTTGTGAAAAATTAATATATAATGAAATCGGAGAATATCTATTCTGGTTTTTTTAGAATAAAATATATTTGTTGAGTGTACAATATATAATTATTCCCTTTATCCCTTTTCATAATCAACAACTATCATTCTTCCGTTGTCCCCAAATATAAGCAACATTTACAAGTTGCCTTAAATTTTTGAAGCAAATTTCATATTTTACCCTCATTAATTAATCATTTTAATAATGAATATATTTATTATTTTATTTTTAAAACCATTATCTCTCTCCATCACACATTCTTTCTCTTTCATAATTCTTTTTATTATAATAATTTTTATTCTCTTTCTTATCCTATTTTCCCTCATGAATGAGGGTATTTTGGGAAAAAAGCTTTCAATTTCTGCATATTTATTATCTTTAACTAATTTTTTAATCTATGTAATGGACTCCAAAGTTATTTATAAAAAGGGACAGGGGGAGTAAAATAGTGGAAAATCTATTTTGATGTGTTTTGTTATGAATTAATATAGTGTGATTTTTTCAACTCAAAAAAAAAAATAGTGTGATTTTCATAAGAAGGTTATGCTTCAATTCTTTATTTTTTGTGTCTCCTGAGTTGGATTCTATTTTATTCAAAGCTAATGGTGGAAATTTAAAAAGTTGATTTCTCTCGTGATAATTCTCGAGTATTTAATTAAGGAATAAGTGGGGAAAATACTAGAGGTTTTGAAGGAAAGCAAAATAAATACTTTGGGAGAAATACATTTTTATAATAATAACTAATTGATTTATTAGTGGAAGAGATAATGAATGCATTGAAGGAAAATAAATTAATTATGTTTTGCTTTTTTTTTGCCGCCAATTATGTTTTGCAATTATGTTGTGCGAGGAGAATAAGTTGGAAAAAAATAATGAATGCTTCATGGAAAACAAATTGCTTTTAATAACAACCGAGTTATCCTCAATTTATTAACTCCATAGGTGTATTACATATTTTATATACTAAAGTGAGGACTTAATTAAATAGCTTGTAGTCTCATTTTTTGAATTACATGGGTTCATTCTTCTTATGGGTATGTTCTCAATTCGTACTTGAATGGTCTTCTGTTGATTGATGGTTCAAGAGTTTAATTTGTAAGTGGGGTATTAATGAAACCTATTTCTTTGTCCAAGGTCATGACTCAATTATATCATTTGCTAGTCTTAGTAGAAGAGATTGATTTTTAGTACCCAATCACACAAGCATTTAAAACTAATATTAACAAATGATTGCTATATTTTTTGTCTTTTCTTATTTCTTTGATTACTGAATAATTTCAACAAGCACAAATCGCAATATTTCTAGCTAGGCGTACGATACTTGCCCATATTTTCAACTTTAGGAGATAAGTAGAAACATTTTTTGGCCATTTGATTGGTAGGAATATTAGGTAAGGAAAAGATTAATCATTGAGAAATTTTTGAGACAGATATGTTATTAACCAATTTAATTGTGATCTGAATAGATATATTAATGAATTTTTTTGGGAAGAGTTTCAGGAGGCTTCGAAGATTAAGTATAAACCAGCCTTGACAGAAGGGGGATGGAAAATTTGGTTTCAATTATGGTAGGGTGTGGAATTTGATATTGAAAAGAAAGTTGGAAGGTAATATTCGTATACCTATGTCAATGTGATTGTGTTAACAATAATATACATATTTTTATATTTTATGCGTTCTATATAATTTACTCTTAGGATTATTATGCAAGAAAGCTATATCTTAAGGTTAAAATATACCAATAGGAAATACTTTAAATAAATCAAATAGTAATAAGTGATGTTTTTTAGGGGGACATTGATGAAAGTTTCTATATGGTTTAGGGACTCTATAGTTTCTTCACTCGTAGAGAAAAATTTTTTTCAAATCTATAACATAGGCTATAGTGACAAGAATATACTCTCTCCAGTGCATAATATAAGTCGTTTCTGGTATGATTCATTCAAAATATAAATCACTCTAAGAATAATAACTACATTTTCTTGGTTTTGATTAAAGTGACACATGTTATGAATTGAAAGAAAAATGTGTTTTTATAATTCATGTGTTCATTAAATAATGATGACAGTATGGTTTTTTCAAGAAATAATTATCTCAATAATTGATGATGTTAAATGTCAACATCACGTATGATTATTATACTAAATTTATTACATACGTATTATCACATTGTCATTTATATTTAAAGACCCACCAATCCTGAGCCCTGAACATAACTAGTATAGTTGTTTATACTATTGGCAATGAAGACAATTGACACAAAGATTGACAACTATAATTTGTGATAAGTATTTTAACGATTTTGCATGTTTGGCATATTTTAAAAAATATGGTTAATGTGTGTTTTTAAATTCAAATGTTAGTGATTGAACTATTATTAGTTCACTAGTGCAACGCACGGGGTAAGGCGTCTAGTTTTATACTAAAAGTGCTCCCACCGCTATAGTATTTTTAGGGTGTGAAAGTATTTATAAACTTGTAAAATCAGAGTAAAAATGGCACTGAGGTTAAACTTGACAAGCAATCATTACTTTTTGTAGTGGGGCCACGTTAATGTTATGAAAGTACTAAAATGCCCTTAACTCAGGAAAAGAAGTACCTATAAACTTTTAGTAAAAGCGCGCTAAATACTGTATATTCCTTCATAAGTGCAAAAGTACTAATGACCATACAGATAAAAAAAATTTTTAGGAGAAATTATAAATAAAGACCCTCAAATATGTAAAATTATGATTTGGGATTTTAAATTTGAAAAATAATAAATAAAGACCCGATCTCACTTTTGTAAATATAAAATTTGGGTAAAAAGCCTGAAATACGCCTTAGCCAAATTGTGATTTAATCTATTGAAATTATCATTTGCTAAAGTGAACTTGTCATTTCTCATAGTCAACTTGTTATTTGGCACACCCTCAGTCAAGTTGTGATTTGATCTACTAAAGTTTTCATTTACTAAAGTGAACCTGTCATTTCTCATAGTCAACTTATCATTTGGCTGGTGGCATTTCAGACATTCCATCCACGTTTTATATTTGCAAAAGTGGGACCCGTTCCTCATTTGCTATTTTTCAGATTTAGGATCCCAAATTACAATTTTACATATTCAGGGGTTTTATTTACAATTTTTCCAAAAATCTATTAAATTTTATGGTTAATATACATCTTTGGTCTTCTCAATTTACATCAAGTTTTAATTTAGCTCCTTAAATTTATAAAGTGTATTTTTAATTCCTTGAGTGTTAACACCGTTAGTTTCATTAATAATAAAGGTTGACCTAGCAAATTTAAATAGTAACTTTGTAATTAGATATTGAAATATTAATCTTTAGTTTAAAATTTGTGAGTTGAAAAATATTTAAAATAAAACCTAATAAAGATGTAGTCTGATTTTTAACATCAACAATCATCTTTCAATATATAAAAATATTAATGGACTAAAAATAAAATTTATAATTTTAAGAGGTTAAAATAAAACTTGATGCAAATTTAGAGGTCCAAAAGTATAGTATAATACTTTTTTTTTAAAAAAAGTAATCAACTTATTTAGACGTTCATGGGCACTTCAACAAAGCCACCGTTAAAATTATTAGTATTATAATAGTATGATAAAATTTAATAGAGTTTTTTTGGCTAAAACTGAAAGAATTAATTTATTTTCACTATCATTGGTACTTTTGCACTTATGAAAAAAAAACATATGGTATTTAGTGTACTTGAACTAAAAATTTATAGATATTTTTGCACCTCATCTTTTTTTTTTGTTTCTTTTATTTAGCGGGGTTTCGGTACTGTGATAACATTAGCGTGGGCTCTACTATAAAAAAACTAACAATTGTTAGTCAAATTTAATGGCCATGTCATTTTTGCTCTAACTCTACAAGTATATGAGTACTTTTACACCTCAAAAAAGGTTATGATGGTAGTTGTACTTTTAGTATAAGTTTATGGGTATTTTTACACATTGATCCATAAATAAATTGGTTGTTGAATTTATAGTCTTCTCTAAAGTAATTAATAAATTAATACTACAAAATTTAAAAAAATTAAAAAAAAACTCTTTTGGTCCTTAATATATGACCTAATTATTAAATTAATTTGGATTTTAAAAATAAGACTTAACTCTCACATATATCAATTTTTTTTAAATTATATATATCGATACTCTCTCAACCATAATCAAGTAGGAGAGGGAAGGAAGATATTAAAAAGATTATTATGATGTTTTAGAAAAAATATATTATACTTCTTATAATTAATTAATTTACCTAACTATTTTAATATAATCAAATTAGTTTAATAGATCTTATATTAAATGTCAAAGAAGTAACATTTAATGAAAATGATACTAAAATAATACTATCTAGAAAGACATAAAATCAGTATATAAATATATAATTCGAGTAAAGGTGTTCACAGCACGGGATGTCCCAATTTCTCTCTTTTTAAGAAAAAAATTATTTTATTTTTGGGTATATATTTTTTTATGTTATAATGTTTGTTTTTTTATTGGGCTTCTAAAAAGATAAAAACAATATTATATAAAAAAACTTAATTATATAATATAAAAAGGGTGTAAAAACATTATTGTAAAAAAAAAACCATGAAAAATACTATATAACCACGTTTGATAACAACACTTTATTCGGTATTTACAACACTGAAATTACAAATGATAGCAAATTTTTTTTGACATTCTTTATTTAGCATTTACTAATTTGTAACTTCTTTTTTGTCATTTTTCCTAATTTATATTCTATACCGAAATATTATTATTTATTACATTTATTAAATAATCAATATTTATTTTATATTTCCATAACAATCTTCCTCAATGTAACGCTTCCTTGCCTTCGTATACGTTAAACGCATCTTCATTTATGCCCCCACATATAGTCTCCCACCTCTCTCTCTATCGCCATACATAAACACACACACACGCTCTTAAATACACCCACACGCACAGATATATAGGCTCCCACCTCTCTCTCTACACACACACACACACACACATAAACACACACCCGTATAATAACGTTTTTGTTATACAACAACGTAAGGTATGCAGTAGTGTATATAAGAATAAATTACATTTATGACATGTTTTCAGGGCGATCCTTGGCTGGCTGATATTCCAGGTAAGAAGCTTCTCTCTGAGTGCCCTTCAGAATATATGAGAAAACTTACAGTGGCTGAATTATTGTCTCCTAATGGTTGGAATCTCTCTCATTGAAAATTGCATTTCTGATTTTGAAAAAAGAGCCATCTTGAATACTGTTATAAGCTCTTCTAATTGAGAAGATAGATGGCTGTGGGCTGCAGGGAAAAGGAGCAATTATGTGGTAAAGGAAGGTCATAAGATTGCAAAAATGAGTGGCTCTCATCTTGTTTGTAATGTACAGGGTCCTTCTAATAATCCTTTAAAGAATTCTTGGAAAGAATTATGGAAGTTGAACGTACCCAGTAAAATTAAAAATTTTCTTTGGAGGGTGATGCAAAATGCTCTTCCCACCTTTGAAAATTTGTGCAAAAGGAAAGTTAGCGTGTATGATTTATGTCTGATTTGCAAGCAGAAAAGCGAGTCGTTGAAGCACTTTTTTTGAATGCGATTGCATGAAATTAACCTGATTTGGAAGCCTTTTTACCTTTAATTTTGATGTTTATACTCCAGTGGACTTTGTTGACTAGTTTAATCATTGCCTATGCTATTTGCTTCTGTCTCAATGGCAAAAGGCTGTCCCGACCTCTACTCTCTGGTTAATTTGGAAGAGTAGAAACAGGTTCTTATTTCAGAATGTCACCACTAATCCTGTCTTTACCTTTAAACAAGCAGAGGATTTGATTCAGGATCACTAGACTGCTAAAAGTTGGAATAATGCTACTAATGCTATTAATGAGGAGGTTGAAAAGAAGAGTGAAGGCAAAGCAAACTAGAGTTTGCACGTGATCATTCTATATATCAAAATTAATGTGGACTGTACATTAGCTCCTGATAATGATATTGCAGCTAGAGCTTTTGTTGCTCGAGATTCTAATGGATGGGTGTTAGATGGAGTTTCTAGAATAATTGCTGCAGATTCAAGTTTGATGGCTGAAGGTGCTGCACTGCAATGAGCTATGAATTACGCATATGGCAATGATTTTGATGAGGTGCTGTTTGAATCAGATAATCAAACTCTGATTAACTGTTTAAACAAAAACACCCTATCCCAGGTTGGAGGAATTATTTTATTTTTGAAAATCTACAGTTCTCAAGATACCGTCCAAGGAGCCACTCGTATTGCTGGATCCCAAGAGAGACAAATTCTGTTGCTAATTGGGTAGCTAGAGTCTCTTTGGCTGGGTCTTGCCTGACTGATGGGGTGATGAGGCCATCAACTTCTTTGCATAGGCTTACAGAATCTGATTTATGTAATGCCGAAACTAATGTAGACTGATATTTATTTTGTTTTATGGTGATCTCACAAAACTCTGTACTATTGACTTATTGTGGAATGAATTATTGTTGGCAAAAAAAAATTAAGATGGATGGTTAGAGAGAATGTGAAGAGTTTGATTAGGGACCATTTTAATATTTATATACTTATATATTTATGTTATGGTATAAATAAAAGAGTTGCAGATATCAAGAAGTTTTTTTGAAACAATGTTGTCCGAAAGTTGAAAAATCATAATAATGTCAACCTACATGAATGAAAATCTAATGTTAAAATCCAACGCTAGCATGCACATGGCATCCGTCTCACTACTGTTTTTTGAAGTCAAATTTATAACTGAGGAAAAAAACTTGAAAAAATTGTAATTCCTCCCTGGCTCTTCTCTGCCGCCACTCAATCATCACCATCTACCATTTCATCTTTGATCATAAAGAAGCCCCGAAGACCACTCAAGCAAGAAAAATGTTCTGCATCAGTGGGATCTCCATTGCTGATATATATATATATATATATATATTTTGCCTATTGTAAGAATTGTCAATTGGAAACTGATTACTTAGCAAGAGCTTGACAATAATGTTTAATATATTCCTTCTACTCATTTGGGTAAGCTTCTAAGCAAGTTGCCGACATTTATGCCTCGAAATTCCAATAAGCCATCTATTTTAGTCTCTTTCATTCAAAACCAATAACTCAGATGCCTCATCGGACCTCTCTCTGCAATGGACACAAGAGAATCCTTCCAATCTGATCTCGTGGTTCCAGAACATCATTACCCGATCTTCACCCATAATTGCAAAGCATTCAAGAAGAAAACGATTCTGTCAGATGGTTGGCCGTTAGGGATAAGGTTAAGATCGTTTGAGGGTGACATTCAAATCTAAGGGAAACAAGTGACCGATCAGATCGTGTGGGCTTTGAGGATTGACATTGGAGGAGGTAGAAAGGTCGGGGATAGATGGAAGGGATATCACGTGTTCGTCTACGGTCCCTCTCTCATTTTCATTTTTTACAAAATTTTTTTAATTATGTCGCATGATATTTGTATATGACCAAAAAGAAATAATTCGCAGTTGATTTTCTTAACCAAAAGGAAATAGCCCTTGAGAGTATTTAACGATGGTGGCTTAAAATGAGATGTTTGAGTCCTTCAAGAATAAAATGAAAAACACAAGAAAGTGAGCCATTGGAGGATTAGTTCGTTACGAATGGCAACTCGGAAATCCAAGTTTACTGGCAAGCAATTACTTATGTGCATGTCTTTTCTTACATAGTCAGATATATCCTCGTTAACAAACCCCCAAAAGGACATGTCCCCAAATTGAAAATCCTGCATCTTATTTTACTTATTTATAATATGATCCCTTTCACGCTTGTTCTAAATCAGAGTCAAGCATTCAAATTAAAAATCATGCATCTTGAAGAAGGATTCAAGGTTAACAAGGTAGCATTAACAAGAACGGCAAGAAAGAGAAAATTATATGCATATAGAGATAAAATGGCTTCCTTGCACGACACATCATCAATTTTGTTTTCACTCAAACTTCTTCTGTCATGAAATGAATATGCTCCTCGCAAATTCCGTAGTTATTGTATAAGACCATTATATTCAGCTTACCTTTGGATTCAATTTTCGTTGTGATCAAAAACAGAGATGGGGAATTGTCTTACCAGGAAGGATCAAAGTCTTCCCATTGATACCACCTTCAAGCTTCCTGCTCCAACACCGGTTTGGCCACCAGGTAATAATTATTATCTCCATATACTATTTTATTTTTTCCCCCCTTTCTTGTTTAAAAGCAAAGATACATTCGAAAAAGAAAAAGCAAAGATGCAGAACATAACAGACGCAGAGCAATTATGAATAATTACATAACAGAACAAGTTTGGCACAGGTCTTGAACACTTGTTAGACACACTTAAGCTTCATATTCCATATTTGGAGCATCTCTCTGCAAAGCATTTAGACTTCCAGAAACAAACTTATTTCATATATTAAACATGCCCAACACCCCATGTGTCACAGATTGTACTCTGGTTTAGGACAAAATATGTGAGGTTTTAAGTACAGTTTGACGTACGTAAGTATTAATTATGTCAAATATTGTCACAATGAGGAAGGATTGTTATCATTTTACATGTACGTAGGTGATGGATTTGCTAGTGGGATCGTCAATTTGGGTGAGCTACAAGTGGCGCAGGTTTCAACATTTAACAAAGTATGGACATCCTACGAAGGTGGTCTGAGTAATCTTGGCGCTACAATCTTTGAACCAACAGGATTACCAGAAAGATTCTGTATGTTGGGTTGTTATAGCCAACCTAACAACAAGCCCTTTTCTGGGTGGGTTCTTTTGGCCAAAGATAACTCTTCAACCAGTAGCCCTGCTCTAAAGGAACCACTTGACTACAGTTTGATATGGAACACCAAGTCCTTAAAAGTCAATCAAAATGGCTCAGCCTATTTTTGGCAACCAAGCCCTCCGAATGGCTATATAGCAGCAGGACATGTTGTGACCACAACACCAGACAAGCCTTCCTTGGACAAAGTTCGATGTGTCCGGTCAGACCTCACTGATGAGATTGAGACATACGGATGGATTTGGGGGCCAGGAAAATCCAATGACTCCAATGGGTTCAATCTCTATGAAACAAGACCAAGAAATAGGGGAACCCAAGCCCCAGGACTTCTTGTAGGAACATTTCTAGCTCAAAATGGTGGAATTACCGGTGCTTTGGCTATGTCCTCTTTGAAAAACACCAACGTTAACTTCACCTCTATGCCAAATCTAAAACAAATTCAAGCAATAGTCCAAGTTTACTCTCCAATAATGTACCTACATCCTAAAGAACAATACCTCCCTTCCTCTGTAAATTGGTTTTTCACCAATGGAGGATTGCTCTATAAAAGAGGAGAAGAATCACAACCTACCCCAATACAACCAAATGGCACTAATCTTCCCCAAGATCATAACAATGATGGCTCCTATTGGCTAGATCTTCCAGCAGACAAAGCCAACAAGGAAAGAGTTAAAAGGGGTGATTTACAAAGCTCAAAAGCATATCTGCACATAAAACCCATGTTTGGTGGAACATTCACAGACATAGCCTGTTGGGTATACTATCCATTCAATGGACCAGCAAGAGCAAAAGTAGAGTTCATCACTATTTCACTAGGGAAAATTGGCCAACATGTGGGGGACTGGGAACACGTGACACTAAGAGTGAGCAATTTCGATGGAGAACTCAGAAAGCTATATTTCTCGCAACACAGTGGCGGTACTTGGGTTGATTCCTTCAATCTTGAATTCAAGAATGGAAACAAACCCGTCGTATATTCTTCACTTTATGGCCATGCGTTTTACCCTAGAGCAGGGCTCAATCCTCAAGGGACTAATAGTGTTGGACTTAGGAACGATACTGCGGAAAGTGATTTGGTAGTGGACATGGGGGTAGGATATGAAGTGGTTTCCACTGAGTCTCTGAGGTCAGAGATTGTGGAGCTGCCATGGCTGAACTATTTTAGAGAATGGGGTCCAAAGATAAGCTATGATATTGCAGAAGAGCTGAAGAAGATGGAGAAATGGTTGCCTAGGAAGTTGAAAAAGCTTTTGGAGAAATTGGTGAGAAGCTTGCCGAATGAACTGTTAGGAGAGGAAGGACCCACTGGTCCGAAGGTGAAGAACAATTGGAATGGAGATGAAGTTGTTCATTGATTGCAAGACCTGTAAATGTATTGTTTCTTATGAATAGTTTAATTACTATTTTTCAGAAATTTCAAATGACTCAGTTTTATTGAAACCCAACCCCTTACTCGATGATCAAGCAATATTCTGATTGAGTGAGAGATGAACCATTCCGTGAAGGGAAAAAATAAGGCTACTAAAATTGATTTGTGTTTATATAAATATTTTTATATTCATAAGGGAAAACCATATTGGAGGTACCTATACTTTCTCTCAATTTTCAATTTGGTACCTATGTGTTTTTTATTCTTAACTAAATCTTTAATTTTGCTCTATTAACATCATTAATCCTTATGTAGAGACTAAAAATATCAATAGAACAAAGTTATAAGAGCTAATGTTGCTAAAAGTATAAAATTAAATGTTTAATTAAAGGGAAAAAAACACATAGGTACCAAATTAAAAATTGAGAGAAAGTATAGGTACCTCCAATATGGTTTTCCCTATTCATAATATTGTTTAAAGTTTAAACTAATGATAATGCTTGCAGAACAGTCCTTCCCCTTTCCATCCGGTATAAACCAATGATAATGCTCCATATAAAAACTTTATACTCATCTAGTCCTTAATATAAAATATATTTAACTAATTTGATTAGATTAAGAAAGTTAGGTAAGTTGGTTAATTATAAAAAATATAACATGTTTTTCCTAAAACATCATAATCATCTTTTTTAATATTCTTCCTCTCTTTTTTTTTACTTGATTATGGTTGAGGGAGTATTCATAAAGGTAATTTGAAAAAAATTGATAAATATAAGAAATATATCTTATATTTAGGACCAAAATCAACTCAACAATTAGGTTTTATACTAAGGAGTGGATGAGTAATATGTTATATATATTTTTTAAATAGTGTTCAGTTGCAAATATCACCGATGTAATTTTTTATTTGATAACAAAAGCTTACGTACAAAAAAAGAAATAATTATGAATAAATCTGATGCAACGGCGATTATTATTACTATTTTTTAAGATGTTCTTACCAAATTATCATATAGGAAGGAAAGGCTAAAAAAAAAAATTTACTCATAACAATCTTCCTTCTGAGTTAGCTAAAAAGTCTGAAATTGAAAAAACATAGTTGTGTCCTTTTTTACTCCATTCAATTTCATATTACATCAATTAACTCTTAAAATAATAATCGAGTGAAATAATTCCTTCACGAATATAAAACTTTTAAATAATGGAACCTTTCATTCCATTCTATTGACTGTTTCATTTTATTCTATCACAAGCTTTCTACCATAGCTTTATAGGACATAACAATATATATATTGAAAGTGTGAAAATACATATAAGTACTTTGAATTTGAATTTTGAGTAAGCTACGCGTAATTGTCATTACTTTCTAGTAAGTTTTTAATATTTTTTTGACCAAAATATATGTTTAGTCCTCTAACTTTATACATGGTTTTGATTTGATCCCTTAACTTTAAAAAATATACATTTAGTCATTTAATCCTAAAATTATTAGGACTCGATGATGATTTTTTGCAATAATCATAGATGTTTTGAAAATTAAACTTAATATGTTAGCATTTGAGAATATTTTATTAACATTTAAGATCTTAATGTCATCATTTTTTTAAAAAAATTTAGGGTTAAAGGATTAAAAGTATACTTTTTAAAGTTAAGGGACCAAACAGAAACCTTGTACAAAATTAAAGGATTAAAAATATATCGCCTTCTGATTTTCCCTTCAACTTGAATACTTTTGTTGGAGATCATCGTCATCGTCCGTCACCATCAAGGCAAATTTTTCCTGTTATGAATTATGGGGGGTTAGAAGAATCATTGAGACCCCTGCAGATCCGTAATTAATTTAGAGCTAAAAAACTGGTCGAGTCCGTCAGGCCGGTCCATTTAAGCCTGTTTGAGTTGAGGGCTAGACTTGTAATTGGGATCTCTAAAGGAAACTTGGACCTAAAAGGGCCAGTCCTGCAGCGCTGAAAAATAAAAAAGCCGGCTTGTTTAAGCCCACCAACAGTAATTTTTTTTCTTAATTTATATTTTTTTCTTGACCCTAACCTAAAGGCCTGTTTGGTTTGAGGGGAGGGTGGGGTAGGGGAGGGGAGGGGTAGGGGAGGGGGTTTTATCCTCATCTTATTTGGTTTGATTCAAAAAAAGAGAGGGAATGCTATTTAATGATCTCTCGTTTGGTTCAAGAAGGGAAGGGAAGGGATAGTAATAAATAATTTACCATTTTACACTTATATATTAGTTTATATTTTTTATTGATATATTATATAAATTAATTTACATCTTAATTTAAATTATATAATTTAATGAAAATTCAATCTTATCATGTTAATATATGCATTGAAAAATTGGTACAGTAATTTTTTATTCTAATTAATATAATAATATATTTGAAATAATTAAATAAATTCTATATGCTCTAAGAAAAATGAAATTTTATTCTCTTTAGGCTATCCTTTTGTCAGCTTTAAAATATATTTAATAAATAATATATTTAAAAAAAAAATTAATTTTATGATATTATAATTTTTTATTTAAATAATTTTTTTTTAATTAATTCTTTTATAATATATTTTTAATTATAATAATTTATATATTTTTATTTTTTTACTTAAGATAATATATTTTTATTTAAAATAAATATTATAATAATATATTTTATGTGTAGTAGTGGAATATTAAAAAAATCATAAGGGTATGATGATCTAAAATTTTAGCTCTCATCCAAAAACCTCCAATTTGCAAGGGAGCTAAAATGGGGGGAGGGGAGGGAGAGGAGGGACATTTTGGCTTCCCTCTCCTCCAAAATTTTTAACCAAATGAGAGGAGGGGCTCATTTCCCCTCCCCTCCCCTCCCCTCCCCTCCCCTTCTCTTCCCTTCTCTCCAACCAAACAAACCCTACATCCCTAACATTTTACATACTCTTCCTCTCTAAGTTTTACTTTCAGTCTTTCATTCACTTTCAACTCATACCTCAGTCTTTAATGATGTTAAAATAAATAAAAATATATTCTCTATATTTTAAATCAAATTTCAAATTTGTATTTATTTGAATCAACAGTTATATATTAAAATATATTCCCTGTATTAAAATAAAAATTTTAATGGTTGAACCAACAGATATGTATCAATTTGTATATATGTTATAAAATTTTAATAAATAAGTTAACACTTTTTCTATAGTGACTATATCAAAATTTTTACTCTATATTTAAATAAAGTTAGACAAGTGAGCTAGACAAAACCAAAAGTGACCATTCTGAACAAAACCAAAAAAAAAAAAAAGATGACACAGTTAGCTCATTAAAAGGATACTATGGATTAATTCAAAGTGCTAAGATATTTCAAACTTCCCATAAGACTGTGTAGCAAAGTGATTTTCACAATTAAAGCCTGAGGAAAAAAAATACTACTTCCGGTCCTAATTATAAGACCCCATTTGTAGACTACAAACAGGGTCTTATAATTAGGATCGGAGATAGTAAGTAGACAACATAGAATCAATCCCCAGTAGTTGCTAAGTTGAAACCTCTAGAACAAACTTAACATTGATACTTTTAAATAAACTTATTGGTGGGAAAAAATTCAATTCAAAAATACAAAAGAAAACATATTAGACTCCATAATAGCTAAATAGTATTAAGAAGAAATCATTGATATTTTTAAAAGTTAAGAAGAGCCTATTACTAGTGAAGCACAATCAAATGTTCTTACAATTGATGATAGTGACGATAGTGTTTGTCCACTTTTTCTTTTTTTTTAGTGAAAGCATTTGTCTACTTTTAATGGAACTTATTGATGTTAATGTTATTGACTTGTTATGTCTAATAGATGTTTTAGATTTTTTGTATGTTGATGGACATTTGGATATGATGATCTTTTATATTTGTGACTTAATTTTATTCATATTCTATCTTTTACTAGTAATTTTATTAGTTTATTTTTTATTTTTTATAAAACATGTCAGAAATATGAAAAACAAATTTTTTTTTTAAAACAGACCAAAAGTCCATAGGCCAGTCTGAGCAAATTAAGGTATTTTTGAAATTACGGTCCCGGAGGGTCAGCCCTTTTAAGCTCGCCAGCCCTGCAGGGCCGGCCTGTTTTCCCAGCTCTAGTAATTATTCTATGTCATATGCCTGCATGGCCAAATATTTGTTTGACACGAGAAGTTCCCATTATTATAGTTTAATTAGTTATTTCTTCAACCACTAAGGTTAATAGTCAAAAACAAAGTTTAACGGATTAGCTTGGAGCTTCATGAAGTCGTAAAAGTATGTACTCTTCCTGTGTTAAATATAAAAGGAAAATGACATTGAGGTCCCATGTAACACAAAATACTACAAAAAGGTCCTAGGAAATTTGGTAATGATTCTGAAGTCCCAAAGGGACTTGAATACAATTTGGTGAACTGTAAAAAGACGCCTCTGCCCCTGGTGAGATGCATCAAAACTAACTCAAAGCTACCCTGTTTTTCAGTCTGAAAATCAGCACTCTATATGCAGGAAGCAAGAGAGAAAAACCCCAAACTTCATTCTGCTTCTTCCCCCACTCCCATCTGAAAATCTCATCGACTCTATTAATGTCAATCATTGGCAAAAATCGCTTGTGTTTTTGGTTTGGTTTGTGTTTGGTCATTCAAGTTGGGGTTTTATTATAGGTGAGTAGAGTGATTATGGATGTTTTGTTTCTGGGTATATTGTGGGTGGATTAAAGGTAGGCTTGCTCTGTCTGGATATGGTTCAAGGGGAATTGATGAGAAAGATGAAGGTTGGTGTGATTAGAAACCCTTACTGCGAAATAGGAAAATATGTTGTCAATAGGGCCGCGACAGTTGTCAATACAGCTCCTTGACTTGTCAATAGTAACAGCATTGTACAGATTTACATTAATTGATTTTTTAAATTTTTTACACAAAGGCCATGACCTTCTGTACCCTTGACTCATTGGTAGAGGTCACAAAAAGAGGAAGAAGAGGCAACAAAAAAGGGTGAGTAGTTACATGAGGCAAAAAAAGAAAAAAAAAAAAAAGCCACTTTGATCATAGACAAATGATGGCAAAAGAATTTTTTGGTAAATAGAAGTGACATAAATTTTTTTGTAGATGTCACAACACACACAATAATTAGTTTAATACTGGATACATGCAACTATATGTTTTTTTTAATGGGGTTATAAAATCGGTGTAATTACATGTATATGAAGTTGTAAATGAAAGTTAGTTGTGTATTACATTCTGATGCATAGTTAGTTGTCATTATTTGCACCCTTCATTGTCAATATATGCTTCGTCACTTGTCACTCATTGCACCATCAGTTGTCACTTAATGTGCTGATATAAATTTAAAAAAATGATTTTCATTACATAATGTTATACAACGTCATACAATATCACTAATTCCTCAAAACTAATCCATTTTTTTATAATATGATATAGAATAGTTATTAAAAGTCAATCATCACTGATATGAAGTCATAAAATCACTTGTCATGAACAACATATTCACTTGTTAATGGTTTCAGTGTAACTTGACATGTTAGATTCTGCTGTCATTTCAATTGTCATTATCCGCACCCTGCATTGTTATTAGACCTATTATAACTTGTCAATGGAGCATTGTGACTTGTCAATTAATTTGCTGATGTAAGTTGTAAACAATATGAATTCAAATTACATAACCTGTTTTAGTATCATATGATATTTTCAATTACTTTGTTATATTATATTTTAGTTATATTGTCATATATAATTATTATTAATGAAGTGTCAATGGTGGCACTATGACTTGTCAATAGAAGCACTATGACTTATCAATGGTAGCACTATGACTTATCAATGGTAGCACACTGACTTGTCAATGGTAGCACTGTGACTTGTTATTCACCGAATAACTTCTTGAAAGGTTTGGGCACTGCGGCGGATATGATTAGGCGTCGCGGTGCCTTACACAGAATGGCAACTCCTTGGGACAGATGGGGGTGCCGCGACAGATATGGTCAAACGCCACAGCGGATTATCAGTTGTCAATGGTGGCACATTAACTTGTCAATGGTGACACTATGACTTGTCAATGGTGGCACTATGACTTGCCAATAGAGTACTGTGACTTGTTAATGAAGGCACTGTCTCTTATCAATTGAACATAAATTTGAGTAACACCTTCTTCTTAATAATTATGTTTTAATGCAAATATCACTTAACATTATAAATAAATGACACCTTCAGTTGTAAAATTTTTTAATATTAATTATTAATATCCACACATTCATTTGTTATGAAATTGTTATACCACTTGTTATTAACTCCTGTTATATTACTTGTTATTTTGGATAACTCAGGTTGTTATTCCCTCCGTTCCTTATTATAAGAGACAAATAACCAAATTACGTTAATAAAAAAAGCAGTTAAAATTAGTTAAGAACAATCAATGTGTAAAAAGTATAATTTTTTCCCCAAAAATGCCCTCATTAATAAGGAGAGAGAGAAGAATTAAATTATTAAAAGAAAGAGAAGTGAGAGGGAGAGAGAGTGTGAATTGGAGATAAAATAAATATGGGTAAAATAGGAAATCAATACAAAAAAGTAGAGACAACTTTTAAGTGTCTCCGATATATAGGAACATGCTATGAGCATCAAATGTCTCTTATAATAAGGAACAGAGGGAGTAATTTCTAAGCTGGATGCTGTTGAGCTATACACAACTGAGAATTTCAAAAGAAATGAGTTACTTTCGTTTTCAGCAATTGATGATATAATTTCCTTCAATTCTTCATAACTTGTACCCTCCTTTATATTGTTGTTCTTACACTACCTCCCACATATCTCATATCATCTTCTCTATCATTTATAAACTTTCTCCCTATGTGAACAAAGCAAAATAGATGCTTTTCAGATGGACTCGCCATCAATAATTTAAACCTACATCAAGAATCACGTAACTGTCATTGACAAGTCAAGGAGCTACGTTGACAACTGTTGTGGCACACGTTGACAACTATCGCAACCTGATTGACAACATATTTCGTGCTAAGAGTTTCTACCCACATTAACCTTCATTTTTTCTTCCTTTGCTAGTAAACTAACATCAGAACAGAGCAAAACCATTAACAAGTGAATATGCTGTTCATGACAAGTGATTTTATGACTTCATATCAGTGATGATTGACTTTTAATAACTATTCTATATCACATTATAAAAAATGGATTAGTTTTGAGAAATTAGTGATATTGTATGATGTTGTATAACATTATGTAATGAAAATCATATTTTTTAAAAATTTATATCAACACATTAATTGACAACTGATGGTGTAGTGAGTGACAAGTGACGAAGCATATATTGACAATGAAGGGTGCGGATAATGACAACTAACTATGCATCAGAATGTAATACACAGCTAACTTTCATTTACAACTTCATATACATGTAATTGCACTGATTTTATAACCCCATTAAAAAAAAATATATAGTTGCATGTATCCAGTATTAAACTAATTATTTGTGTGTTGTGACATCTACAAAAAAATTTATGTCACTTCTATTTACGAAAAAATTCTTTTGTCATCATTTGTCTAGGATCAAAGTGGCCTCTTTTTTTTTTTTTTTTTTGCCTCATGTAACTACTCACCCTTCTTTATTGCCTCTTCTTCCTCTTTTTGTGACCTCTACCAATGAGTCAAGGGTACAGAAGATCATGACCTTTGTGTAAAAAATTTAAAAAATCAGTTAATATAAATCTGTACAATGCTGTTACTATTGACAAGTCAAGGAGCTATACTGACAACTGTCGCGACCCTATTGACAACATATTTTCCTATTTCGCAGTAAGGGTTTCTAATCACACCAATCTTCATCTTTCTCATCAATTCCCTCTGAACCATGCTCAGACAAAGCAAGCCTACCTTCAATCCACCCACAATATACCTAAAAACAGAACACCTATAATCACCCTACCCATCTATAATAAAACCCTAACTTGAATGACCAAACACACACCAAACCAAAAACACAAGTGATTTTTGCCAATGATTGACATTAATAAAGTGGATGAGATTTTCAGATGGGAATGGGGGAAGAAGCAGAATGAAATTTGGGTTTTTTCTCTCTTGCTTCCTGCGTATAGAGTGCTGATTTTCAGATTGAAAAATAGGGCAGCTTTGAGTTAGTTTAGATGCATCTCACCAGGGGCAGAGACGTCTTTTTACAATTCACCAAATTGCAATCAAGTCCCTTTGGGACTTCAGAATCATTACCAAATTTCCTGGGACCTTTTTGTAGTATTTTATGTTGCATGGGACCTTAGTGTCATTTTTTCAAATATAAAACTCATTTTACAGTATAATTTATGTTATAAAATTAGTCTTGTATTTAGGATCGAAGAAGGATATGCATTATGTCAAATCTTAAAAAAAAACCACAAATGTAATCTTATTGATTTATACTGTATATATTTCATTTAAGTATCTCTCTCAGTACTCGACGTACGTCGTTTCCAAGAAAAGCTGCTGATTGATATCATCACTGAAAACGCAAAAGAAAACGAGAGAGAAGAATACACTAAACACAGTTCAATAATGTACTTATATTCCCATATGGTTCAAGCAATATATATATATATATATATATATGTGCGCATGCAAGCATATTTGTATATATGCACACACACACATATTTGCCAAAACAAGGGAAGGACGTAAGGAAATCTGATCTCTCTCTCTCTCTCTCTCTCTCTCACACACACACACAGAAGGAGAGGCTAGCTTATGGGTTTTGTTGATAATATGTGGAGGTAGAGAGAAAATAGGGTTTGGAGAACGATGAAGAAGAAAATGATGAATATGATAGTTTTAGGGTCTGTATTGTCTGTGTTTCTATGGGCAGTTCATGAGGCGGCGAGGCTACCGGCCAAAGATGCAGTAGGGAAGTTTAAGGCATTCTCGGGTGAGATTCTGTAAAATTTTCTAATTTTTCATTTTCCCTTCCTGTTATGTCTCCTAATTTTCTTGGATCTATACGCTTCTGGTGTATGTTGTTATTTTTCTTTGAGATTTCTAGGCATAGGCTATGTGAGGGTCGAAAAGGAAAAAAAAAATGAACATAAGAAAAAAATTGTGAAATGATATTAACTTTTACGTGCTAACTTTTGTTGGAATTTTTTATAACAAATGAATCATAACATAATCTTCAAATTTTTTATTGTTTTTACACATTTTCAAATTTATTTATACACATATATTAATTCGACATGAAATGATGATAAACATTAAAAATAAGGAAAAAGAATGCTTTATTTACATAACAAAAATAATAACATAAAATATCAAAATAAAAATGAATTATTAAGAAGGTAAATAATTTTTTTACTCCAATTCAAGAATAAAAATAAAAGTATTGACATTATTGAAAAATGATTGCAATCATACTATAAATATCATTAAAAAAAATTTATAATTAGTGAATGAAACGAATTCAATTTAGTGATAAAAAGTTAAAAACTAGCCTAAAGATAATATAATAAAATATGTTATCTATTAGCTTTTCTTTGATGTAGGTTAGCTATTTTCTCCTTTAATGTTGGTAAACTTCTATAAAGTTTTGAATTTATGATTTAGCTAATAAGAAGCTAAATAAAACATTCAAATTAAAATGAATAATGTAAGATGCATATTTATAATTAAGCCATAGGAATGAGGATTTTTTTTTTAAAACTTCAGTTTTATCTGGTAACTTCCATATTACGCACTATGTGATAGAATAAAATGAATATTCTGATTCATGATAATTAGATGCCTAATGCTTGTTTTAAATCAGTTGAATCATACATTCAATCAAGAAATAAATGATCGTATCCCATGAAGCCCAGAAGAATAGCTGCAGGGGCAAAACGGCTTCCTTGAACGACACGTCACTGGGACGTCGTTTTTGTTACCACACATAAATTTGCTAATTCAATGACCTTACATAGCTTCTACCGTCACATTTAGCACATATCAAAGGAATATTCGCCTTATATGCCTTGGGATTCGATCTTCTTGAGATAAAAACAGAGCTGGGAAATTGTCTTGCTCTCTCTTGTGCAAAGGGTATCTCCAAGAAAGATCAAACACTTCCCATTGACGCAACTTTCAAGCTTCCTGCGCGAACACCAGTCTGGCCACGAGGTAAATAACCTTTGTCATCATTCTGTCCTCTCTTTTCCTCTCTATTACTTGTTCAAAAGAGAGAACATATGTTAAAAAGATACAACTGTTTCTGTTATGTTCACTCATGTTAAGTATCTCTTTAACATGTGTTTTCAACCTCAATCCCAATCTTTATCCTTCATTTTCAATATTTTATATCAAATGTAACCATAGAACACAACCGATTCATGTTCCACATTTGTAGTATCTCTCTGCAAAGCATTGATGCTTCAGAAAACAGTTGTATCTGTTGGCAAGGGGAAAAAAAAATGAAAGAGTTATATCATATCCTGAACACAAATGACAGTTCGCTTCTTTTGGGCAAAATATGTGAGGTTCAACTATAATCTAAAGTACAGTGATATTCCAGATGCTGTCAAAATTTATCAGATGTGACCTATATGCTGCTCTCTATCTAGCCAATTCCTATTGGTGATGGATTACTCCTTTGCATGTAGGTGATGGATTTGCCAGTGGGATCATCAATCTGGGAGACATACAAGTGGCTCAAATTTCAACATTCAACAAAGTATGGACATCTTATGAAGGTGGTCCAGATAATCTTGGGGCCACAACCTTTGAACCAATAGGACTACCAGAAGGATTCTCTATATTAGGTTACTATAGCCAACCCAACAACAAGCCTCTTTTTGGATGGGTTCTTGTGGCCAAAGATAATTCTTCAACCAGTCAGCTAGCACCAAAGGAGCCACTTAATTACACACTAATATGGAGCAGCAACTCTATGCAAATTAGTCGAAATAGCCCAGCTTACTTTTGGTTACCAACTCCTCCTGATGGCTATAAAGCAGTAGGCCATCTTGTGACCACCACACGGGACAGGCCTTCCCTCGATAAAATTTGGTGTGTCCGGTTAGACCTTACTAATCAGATTGAGACACATAATTGGATTTGGAGACCAGAAACATCCAGTGACTTCAATGAGTTCAATATTTATGAAACAAGACCAAGTAACAGAGGGACAAAAGCTCAAGGACTTCCTGTAGGTATATTTCTAGCTCAAAATGGTGGAAATAACAGTTCTCTGTCTATATCCTGTTTGAAAAACACCAATTTAAACTTAGACTCTGCCTAATTTAGAACAAATTCAGGCAATAATACAAGCTTACTCTCCAATAATGTACTTACATCCCAATAAAGAATACCTCCCTTCCTCTGTAAATTGGTTTTTTGGAAATGGGGGACTACTCTATAAAAGAGGACATGAATCACATCCTGTCCCAATACAACCAAATGGCACAAATCTTCCTCGGGGTCATTACAATGACAGTTCCTATTGGTTGGATCTTCCAGCAGACAAAGCCAACAAGGAAAGAGTTAAAAGGGGTGACTTACAAAGCTCACAAGCGTATCTACACGTAAAACCCATGTTTGGTGGAACATTCACAAACATAGTCTTTTGGGTATATTACCCATTCAATGGACTAGAAAGAGTAAAAGTAGAGTTCATCAACATTTCTTTGGGGAAAATCAGAGAACATGTGGGGAATTGGGAACACGTGACACTAATAGTAAGCAATTTCAATGGAGAACTCAAAAAAGTATATTTCTCAGAACACAGTGGCATTACCTGGGTTGATTCCTCTAAGCTCGAATTCAAGAACAAAAAAAAAACCCATCATTTATTCTTCACTCCATGGCCATGCGTTTTACCCCAAAGCAGGTCTCCACCATCAAGGGACCGATATTACTTCGAAAAGTAATATAATAATGGACATGAGAGAGGGTTATGAAGTGATTTCTGCAAAGTATTTGGGATCGAAGATAGTGGAGCCGCCATGGCCGAACTATTTCAGAGAATGGGGTCCAGTAATAAGCTATGACATCGCAGAAGAGCTTAAGAAAGTGAAATGGTTGCCTGGGAAGTTGAAAAAGTTTTTGGAGAATATTGTGAACAGTTTGCCGAGTGAAATGTTAGGAGAGGAAGGGCCAACTGGTCCGAAGGTGAAGAGCAACTATAATGGAGATGAAGCTGATAATAATCATCAATGTATATATCAACATATATGTCAAATATACAGCAATTCACACAACTCGTGAATGAATACACGAAATCATGTTTTGTTGATCCAACTACCTTCAACAGTTCAACTGCATTGTTTGTCATGAATATTAGTATCCATACATTTGAATTGAATGGAAATGCTAATGCTTCCACAAACAAAATTATATGAAAATGGGGTCCCTTTTTGGATAAACTTTGAAGGAAGTACTCGTCTAGTTTTATTTACAAAGCAAAGAGATAGATATTTTTTCCTTATATTATTAAATTTTTAACATGGATGTGTTATTTTATTCTATATTTATTAGTATGTATATTATTATTTTCTTAGAAAGCATATATATTAAATAGGGATAAAATTAAAAAAATTATTAAATTTTAAAGTAGAATTAATGAGGTTTAAAGTTCTTTATGATGAAATATGTTGAAAGTGAATTATAAATATGGTGAGACTAATATAATTGAAAAATGGGTGATACTAACTCATGAGATAACCATAATTTTTTGTTCATAATTGATTTTGGAATGCATTGGGATGTTTGGTAGTTTATAAGATACCCGTGGTTTTCGATTCATGATTCAATTTGGCACTATAAATTGTTTTTATTATCCTTCTTGAAACATATGCCGTTTGACCTGCCAAAAGAAAAAACCCCCCTCTTTGGTTAGGAACCAAAGCTTGTGGGGCTTTTGAAGCACCTAGATAAACTTGTCATGTTAGCCAAGTACTCTCAAGTTGACAATTGGTCCGTTGTTCTAATATATTATCTGCAGTTTTAATTATAAGACATTATTTATAATTTATAAATGAGATTTTATAACAAAGAGGGGAAGTAGTATATAATCTTTTGTGATACTAATCATCTTTAATTTTCCTCTTCTTTGGTGGTCTCAAAAAGGACGTTAATGCGTTTGGTGTATATCCACTACTGATAGCACAAACAAGATGATCAACTACCATATCCGCAACATGACACCACAAAAGGGGGTCATCGATCTCGCTGCAGTTGATAAGCCTGTTGAATTCAACAATACTATTCACCAATAAACATTTTCTTCACTTTTTTTTTTTTTTTTGGTTACATGAGGGGCGGAATCGAACCCGCACATTACCAACACACGCACACACTAGGTGCCATTCCGCCTAGAGGCGGTTGGCAACATTTTCTTCACTTTACTCAACATTATCTAGGTGCTTCAAAAGTAAATGAAGTCTCACTTTTTGTCAGCACTTCATTTGGCGTCCATCATCCTGCTACTATGTACTATAAAGTAAATCTCACGATCCCTTTTTGATACTCTTACGCTTTTTAATATAAAATCTGTTTAATTTGATTAAATTAAAAAAGTTATGTAAGTTAGTTAATTATAAAAAATATAACATGTTTTTTCTGAAACACCATAATTATTTTTTTTAATATCTCCCCTCCTTACTTACTTGATTATGATTGAGAGAGTATCTATAGGAGTAATTTAAAAAAATGATAAACATGAAAAATAGGTCTTATATTTAGGATCAAAATTAACTTAATAATTAGGTTTTATATTAAGGACCGGAGGAGTACAATAATTTCATAACAAAATTGCATAACATAATCAGATACAATAATATTGATAAAAAAATCAGTAGAATACTGGTATTAAATATAAATTAAGGGTTAATATTCAATTTTGTCTAGAAGTTTTTTGGGATCAATATTGCGCTAGAAATGTTAAAAATATTAGGAAACGACAGCCGGCTAACCCAGTTGCAAAACAAAAACAAATTGCCCCAGAAAGGATCATCACAGACAATTCTCCGTCAAATAAAAATCTTTGAATTTTTGGTGAGGCCGGCAACTGATATTTTCTATGTCTTTAATGAGACGAAAACAACACTCCAAGGTCATGTTTCAAAATTTATATCATTCATTAAATTATATGAAATTTTGATAGGACTTCATAATATAAGAGTATATGAATTGTGACTAGAGATTGAATAAAATTTATTATTTTCTTAAAATTTTATGAACATAATTTTTATTGTGAAGCTTAGTTTAGTTTGCCGTGGAAGAACAAAGGCAGACTCAAGAAAGGTCTTTATTATTCTTTAGAAGTTACTTGTTTTAATCAAATGATTGAGAGCCTTGGTTGTTAAAAAATTTGCTAGATGATTACCTTCGAATGCTTTCAACAAAATAACCAAAGGTGTGAAAATAATATTCCAATAGGCTGTAAATTAGAAACAATTATTAATATCAAGGGAAAATTGCAAATAAAGACCCTCCAATATATAAAATAACTATTAGGGACCCTGAATTTGGAAAATAGTTTTAAAAGACCCGGTCCCAAATTGCAAATATAAAATGATGGTGGAATGTCCAAAATGCCCTTCTGTTTTTTTTCTCCTTCTTCCTCTCCAGATCTTCTTCCCGACCTTTCCTCCTCCTTTTCCTCTCTCTCTTCGTTCTCTCTTTCCTCTCCAAATTTCCTTCCATCTCCTCACTCCTTCCTAAAGTATATGGAACTCACAATGTCATTCGGTAATCCTCTCTTCATTGTCATCCCCCGTCACTTTCTTCTTATCTTGCTTAGCTGCTCTTTCGTCGACAATGAAGCATCTTCCATCATTCTCTCTGTTGCTGTGGAAGGAGAGGAGAGTCGAGGAGTTTGAGGGAGAGTGACAGTCATTTGCAATTTGGGGAGTTTGAAGGAGAGTGACAGTCATTTACAATACTTGTAATGTTTGTTTCCAATGTGTGCGATGATTGCTTGGTGCTGAGACAACACCCAACAAATTTGGATTCAGCTTGTATTCATAATTGAAAATAACAAGTTTGATAAGTTGTTGAAAATAATAAGTTGACAAGTTCTAATATCCACTTTACGACAAGTTCAGTAATGCAAATAACAAGTTTAGCAAGGCAAATAACAACTTCTGATAAGCAATTCATAGAAATTCGAGTTTCTGTGTTAAAATGATAGCATTTTCAAATTTCTTTAGCAAATGACAAGTTTTGATACACAATTTATGACAAGTTAAGCAAGGCGAATGACAAGTTTAGTAAGACGAATGACAACTTCTGATAAGCAGTTCATATAAATCTGAGTTTTTGTGTGAAAACGACAGGTTCCCATTAGGTTTTCATACTTTTTTTTGTTAAAATGACCGAATTTCCACATTGATTTATAAAATGACAGGTTCACAATAGAAAACGACAAGTTCCCATAAGATTTTCATATACTTTCATACTTTTTTTGCTGGAATTACAGTTTGTACATTTCTGACAGCAACCACTTCTGATAAACACGGAATGACAAGTTCACAATGAAAAATGCCAAGTATGGCAAATGACAATTTCCCATAACGTTTTCATACATTTTCATACTTTTTCTACTGGAATTACAATTTGCACATTTCTGATAGCACCCACTTTTGATAAACACGAAATGACAAGTTCATAATGGAAAATGACTAGTTAAGTATGGCAAATGAAAAGTTCCCATAACGTTTTCATACATTTTCATACTTTTTGCTGGGATTACAATTTGCACATTGCTGATAACAACCATTTTGATAAACAGTAAATGACAAGTCCACAATAGCGAATGACAAGTTAAGTATGTAAAATGACAGGTTCCCATAACGTTTCCATACAATTGTAAATTTCTCTGTTAAAATAACAATGTGCAGATTTTTGACAGCAAACACTTCTGATAAACAGTAAATTACAAGTCTATAATAGTGAATGACAAGTTAAGTATGTAAAATAAGAAGTTCCCATCACGTTTTCATACAATGGTAAATTTCTCTGCTGAAATAACAGTGCAGATTTCTGACAGCAACCACTTCTGATTAACATATTTCATCATCAACTTCACCTCTCATTTCCTCCTAATGTATAAAATTATAGCACCAGAACTCTCATAAGCCCCTCAAGAAGCATGCTCATATCAACACCAATGGCAAATGCACTATGATGATCATATCCACTCACAAGTGCATCCTCAACCATGAGATCCCAAATGTAAATTGTCATATCATATGAATAAGAAATCATCAAATTCTACATATAAGGTGATAACTTTATTTGTTTAGCACTGTATTTAGGGCTCGTTTGTTCCTCACATCCCACACCTTGATCGATTGATCCACCGAAATACAACATCATACTTAATTTCCACAATTTAGAGCTTGTTTGCAATTATTAGAAGTAGATGCTGTAAAAAATGTGCAAATTGTAATTCCAGCAGAAAAAGTATGAAAATGTATGAAAACGTTATGGGAACTTGTCATTTGCCATTCTTAACTTAGCATTTTTCATTGTGAACTTGTCATTTCGTATTTATCAGAAGTGGTTGCTATAAAAAATGTACAAACTGTAATTCCAGCAAAAAAAAGTATGAAAAAGTATGAAAATCTTATGGGAACTTGTCATTTTCTATTGTGAACCTGTCATTTCATAAATCAATGTGGAAATTCGGTCATTTTAACAGAAAAAGTATGAAAACCTAATGGGAACCTGTTATTTTCACACAAAAACTCAGATTTCTATTAATTGCTTATCAGAAGTTGTCATTCGCCTTACTAAACTTGTCATTCGCCTTGCTTAACTTGTCATAAATTGTGTATCAGAACTTTTCATCTGCTAAAAAAATCTGAAAATGCTATCATTTTAACACAGAAACTCAAATTTCTATGAATTGCTTATCAGAAGTTGTTATTTGCCTTGCTAAACTTGTTATTTGCATTACTGAACGTGTCGTGAAATGGGTATCAGAACTTGTCAACTTGTTATTTTCAATTATGAACACAAGCTGAAAATCAAAATAGAAATGAAGAATAAAAATCCAGATTTGTTGGGTGTTGTCTCAGCACCAAGTAATCATCGCACACATTGGAAGCAAACATTACAAGCATTGTAAATGACTGTCACTCTCCTTCAAACTCCCCAAATTGCAAATGAATGTCACTCTCCCTCAAACTCCTCGACTCTCCTCTCCTTCCACAGCAACAGAGAGAATGATGAAAGATGCTTCATTGTCGACGAAAGAGCAGCTAAGCAAGATAAGAAGAAAGTGATGGGGATGACAATGAAGAGAGGATTATCGAAGGACATTGTGAGTTCCATATACTTTGGGAAGGAGTGAGGAGATGGAAGGAAATTTGGAGAGGAAAGAGAGAACGAAGAGAGAGAGGAAAAGGAGGAGGAAAGGTCGGAATGAAGATTTGGAGAGGAAGAAGGAGAAAAAAACATAAGGGCATTTTAGACATTTCACCATCATTTCATATTTACAATTTGGGACCGGATCCTTTGAAGCTATTTTTCAAATTCAGGGTCCCTAATAGTTATTTTATATATTGGAGGGTCTTTATTTGTAATTTTTCTTAATATCAATATATGAGATGATTTATCTGAAGAGGTATATTTTTGTAGACAAACAAGTCAATTTTATTAATTGAAAAAACAAATTACAATATTATTTTATACATAATACTGTTTAACAATTTTTAAGAAATTTTAACTTTAAAATAGTTAGTATATTTATTTTACGTTTATGAGATAATTGTTATGTGTCTGTTAAATTTAACAATTATTTTATCCTTTTTAAATTTAATACTCCTCCGGTCTTTAATATAAGACCCAATTATTGAGTTGGTTTTAGCTCTAAATATAAGACCCATTTATTATATTTATCAGTTTTCTCTAAATTACCTCTGTAGATACTCCCTCAACCATAATTAAGTAAAAGAGGGAGAGGAGGCATTAAGAAAGATGATTATAGTGTTTTAGGAAAAATGTGTCATATTTCTTATAACTAATTAACTTACTTAACTTTCTTAATCTAATCAAATTAGTTAAATGGGTTTTATATTAAGGATAAAAGGAGTATTTCTATTGGCCTCTTCAATCTTTTTCGCGAGACTAACGTAATTAATCCAATTCGTGATCATAACTTCAAGCATTATCATACGGTGCTTGCCTTTTGCCACACACTGAGTGGAAAAAAATATTTAAAACAAAGCACAATATTTTTTCCTTGTAGAACGGTTTTTTGTTATTGAGAAAACAACAGGAAAAAACTCGTTAATAATGTGCTATTATTACATATAGTTTTGAAAAAAAAATTATAAAAATTGTTCTTGAGAAAAAAAAAAAACAGAACATCTCTTTGATCTTTTGTTAATTTATTTCTATAAAATTAGAGAATATGTGGAGAAACATTTTTTTTATAAATACAAAAATTATCCTTTCTCCTTTCGTTTGATTGCTTTATATATATATATATATATATATATATATTAAAATAATGATTCAAACAGATTTTTTTAATTTTTAATTTTCAAAACCGGGTCTGAAAAACTTGTTCTAAACTTTGAAAAAAGAGAATAAGATCAAACTGAATTTCGGAAGACTATGTAAAGACAAGAACAAAGGATTAATACATTTATTTTATATAAAGCCTGGCCGATTACCTTGTTCGCCGGGGCGAGCTTAAAAAAGTTGAAACACTTCAATTAATGCCAGGACGGCTTGTCGTAAAAACAAATGGACCTTTCGTAGGAACATCGGAAGTGTCAGATGAGTCAAAAGTTCCAACCAATAACAATTAACAAACGAAATATAAGAAAACAAAAGCTACAAGTTCACACATGCACATCACTTTTCTAATTTCTATCTCACCTTTATATTTTTGGGGGAAAAAATTTAAAAAATATCTTCCAAGTTTTAAAATCTCAAATCAGAAATAATTTTAAAAATTTGTTGTCATTTGTTTTTTAAATATTGTGAATTATTATTAAAATATAGTAAATAAGATTAATTAAAAATTTTAAAATTCAAAGATATTTTTTTTCCTGAAAAATTCTCTCTATTTTTGCCCTCTTTTTCTTTGGTTTCATAGCCTTTTCATCATATCTCAGAGACTTATATATATTATGCTTCATCATATAAGTTATATATTTAGGTGTTATAAATTAACCCACTTATTAAGAAAAATCGATAAAAACTTTATTTTTATTTAACTTTTTTTTAATTTTTTTCCCTAAGTTTATGTGAAGTGTTTTTGTTTCAAAGATTTGAATTATATTTTATATTAGAGACACTGATTATTATTATTATAATTATTATCCTATACGTACACGAAGCATCCGTCTACACGTCTACTTATAAAAAATAATAATAATAATGTAATTTACATTAAAGTCAATATATTGAAGAGCATGCGCATTCTTAAGAATTAATATTGTTTTTTAAGATATTTTTCTGAATATAATGTTAACCACTTCTTTTGTTTTTGGAGAAATATAGACTTAAGAATTAAGATTGTGAAACGCATGTATGTTTCATATTAAATTTTCGGTGAATCACGTTTCTTGTAATAATTTATCAATAAATTTGTTTTATATAAATTTTTATGTTTTGGATAGGATATATCCGCATAAGTTGAAAATGAATAATTGTTGGCCAAAAAACAGTTGAAAATGAATCAAATAAAAAAAAAAAGGAAGAACATTTTTTTTTTGGCCTTACATCAGCCATTCTTGACGTTTAAACTAATTTATTTTTAATACATTAATCTAGCATTTACTCATCAGACTCGATTGATTATAAATGCTTTTCTAACCTTGTTATTATTGCTTCTTCCTTCTAAACTCAATCTTGTCTAAGAGCCGCCAACCAAACCAAGCATGGTAATTACTCATCTGTGCTAATTTTTTATTTTGACTTAAAAAGAAAGCTATATATGTACCTGCATATATTGCATCCAATTCTTAATATAAAACCTACATAATTAACTTATAAATACCAAAAAAAATAGATAACTTAATTATTTGTGATAAATATGTATTTTTAAATAATATTTTTTAATTATGTGTATTAGAATTACAGTTTAATTGAAGCCTCTCAGCTGGCAAAAAAAAAAATGAAGCCTCTTAGTATCTACAATTAATATGGATTCTTTAAAAAAATTTATAAATATAAAAAATAATTAATTTTATATTTAGAATTAAATTTAATTTCTTATCTACCTCTATGTTTATTTAGGACGAGAGCTCATATTTATTTCCCAAAAAATTTAGTATATATTGAAGCAGAGACCAAGACCACCAAGTCCACTCAATTCCACCAACAATGGCCTTCAATGCACCTTCCCTATCACTTCTTGTGCTGGCACTATGCATAGGAAGGAGCACTCTGCTGCTGGCACCACCACCAGCATTACAGTGTGGCCCCAACCAAGACTTATCAAATGGCCTTCACCTCAACAAGCTACTCTGCTCTCCCCTTCCTTCACCATCACCACCAACGTCCCTAGCCACATACACCTTGCCGGCGCCGTCAGCCGCTACCTCCGCCTCATCCTCACCGAGCATCACCGTCCTCTTGTCCCTCCCTCCGCAGTTAATTTCTCAACCCACACCCTTCCCTTACAATCCCTCATTATCACCGTCGCTGAACCCGCCGCTCCACTCCACCACGGCGTTGATGAGTCCTATTCTCTCACAATCCCTGCAACCGGACCCGCCAATCTCACTGCCGCGACGCCGTGGGGCGCCATCCGAGGCCTGGAGACGTTCTCGCAGCTCGTATGGGGAAATCCGACGCGCGTGGCGGCGGAAGTGTACGTCTGGGATGCGCCGATTTTCGCTCACAGAGGCGTTATGCTGGATACGTCGAGGAATTACTTTCCGGTGGAGGATATTCTGAGGATGATTTCGGCGATGAGTATGAACAAGATGAACGTGTTTCACTGGCACATTACGGACTCGCATTCTTTTCCATTGGTGGTGCCTTCGGAACCAGATTTGGCCGATAAGGGGTCGTATGGCTCCGATATGCAGTATTCTCCGGCCGATGTTGGAAGGATTGTTCGATTTGGGCTTGATCATGGGGTTAGAGTTCTGCCTGAAATTGACTCACCTGGTTAGTATATCTAATTTGACGGGGTGCCCCCAATTTTTTTTTAATCATTTTTTACCCGGATCAGTGCCCACCCGACATCCATGCCTAACACTGAAAGTTGGACCGATAAATGTGGTAGTTTTGGGATCAGTGATCAGTGGTTTAATGGTCTGCGCACAATCATAGTTGAATTGGATTAAATTAATTAAAACATAAAAATATTTATACATAATAATAATATTTAAATAAAAAGGATATTAGTTTACAAATAAATAGATATCTTTGTATGAGGTCTTTCTAAACCATTGTTTATCCCAGTAAAACGGAGAAACATTAAGGGGGGGGGGGGGGGAAGGCTATGAGATTATGTACTGAGTGTCCGAGTCAGCTTATCCCTTTGTTTGCCCACCAAGTATGTAATCATCCTTTGTTAAAATCTGTACGATGAAATAAAAAATAGAAGAATTTGGTTTTGTCTGTATGTAAATATATAGTATGATCATGTTCTAATTGAAACTGTAAAGCTTTGACTTTGTGACAGGCCATAACCGCAGATCTAGTTATTTGGATGCAACTAATTGGGCTGATCTCTCCTACAACCTCGGGATCGGCCGAATATTACTCATTAAAAACTTCACTGAGTAAGAACAGAAAAATATGATTGAGATCCCCCAAAACCACCAAAAAGAAGTGGCTGCTTGAAACAATTAGTTGTTCTATACTTCTCTTAGGACATGAATGTTTAGAACCTTTGGATAAGTAACGTTTTCTGTTGGCATTCCAAAAGTATGCCGTTTTCCCCACATCAGCATAATTCAGCTTTATCAAACGGAAGTTTTGAAGATTGAGACCGGTCATATCTTGTGTTTGACGTGTTTAACATTCGCATCTAACAGTTCGAATTATATTTTCTGAGTTGATGTGTTATTGTGAGTAGCGTTACTGGAGAGTCGGGCAGGGGAGTGCCCATTTTTTTAAGTTCGAAGGTGCACACAGAATGATGAGGACTAATAAATTATTCTACTCATAAGACCTTTTGATTATTAGTTAATTAACACTTCTTGTTTAATATTCTAGTTTGAAGTTTACAACTTGGGGTCTGATACTTTGAAATAACCTCTATTCTAATATAAAAGCATGCCCTTTTCACATAAGTCAGTGATGTTACTAGGCATCATGATCCATAAGGCTCGTGTGCTTGAAAAACAAATCCCAATGTATTTGATGTTTCTTTGACACCTGTGTATAGACATTTTATATTTTGGATGTATCATATTTGGGTCAGTATCCATCGAGGCAATGATGGTTACTGTTCAAAAGAAAATGTGAATTGACAGGCTGAACAGGATCTGTATCTATCGGCTCTCATTTAATGTCAATGTTCATAAATTTCAGATTACCATGATTACTGATTTAAAGAACCTCTGAATGGACAGGGCACACAGGATCTTGGGCATTGGCATATCCAGATATTGTAACATGTGCCAACATGTTCTGGATGCCGCCGGGTGGTGATGCACTTGCTGCAGAACCTGGAACAGGACATTTAAATCCGTTAAATCCTAGGACCTACACTGTACTTAAGAATGTCATAAAGCATGTTACTTCATTATTTCCAGAACCATTCTATCATGGCGGTGCTGATGAGGTCATCCCAGCTTGCTGGAAAACTGATCCCACAATTCAAGCGTTCCTAGCCAACAATGGAACCTTCAACCAACTTCTTGAGGCATTCATCAATTCTACTCTCCCTTATATCTTATCCCTCAACCGAACTGTGGTCTATTGGGAAGATGTTTTCCTATCCGACCGAGTTCATGTTCCATCCACAATGCTTCCTAAAGAAAATGTGATTCTACAGACATGGAACAACGGACACGACAACACAAAGCGTCTTGTTTCTTCTGGATACCGAACCATTGTTTCGTCTGCAGATTTCTATTATCTGGACTGTGGACATGGGGATTTTGTTGGGAATGATTCCCGGTATATTATTCAAAGTGGAGATCAAGGGCATGGAGGGTCCTGGTGTGGGCCCTTCAAGACCTGGCAACTTATCTATAATTATGATATCACGTATGGTTTAAGTGAAGATGAGGCAAAGCTGGTTCTTGGTGGAGAAGTGGCATTGTGGTCTGAACAAGCAGATCAAACTGTTTTGGATTCGAGAGTTTGGCCGAGAACATCGGCGATGGCTGAGTCGTTGTGGTCCGGCAACAGAGATAAGAAGGGTATGAGGAGATATGGAGAGGCCACAGATAGATTGAATGAGTGGAGATACAGAATGGTAAGAAGAGGTATAGGGGCGGAGCCAATTCAGCCCCTGTGGTGTGTTAGAAACCCTGGCATGTGTTACTATGCATGATGGACTGATAAACACTAACTGAAATAGGTGTCGCGATAATTCACAGATTCAAAAACTTCTTTTGATATTTTATTGCTTCCTTACTCAGCCAATGGGCAATCTACATCTCTTGCTCATTCATTCCTCTATGAAAATGATGGATATTGCCAGTTATACTTGTTTTAGATGTGACTGAGTCTTATTCAAGTCATTGTTTATGTTCTTTCAAGAATTATTTTAATCGATTGTTTTGTATTAGGACAAGAACTCTGTTTCAGATATTGAAAGATGGTGTCTGTGTCATTATCGATTCGATATTTCTTAAGTTTTCTTTTGTATCACATGTGTCCAATAAAGTATGAATTATATATTTGATTGTCCCAATGAAAATATGAGTGAGTTTCAGCAGAACAAATATTTGATTCTCCAAAATCTGTATATGACACTATTGAGCATTACTTCTCCATCACAATGACGGCCAATGTTTATCCTATTTCGTCTGTCAAATGGAGTTCTTATATAAGTTTTTTGGTCAAAGATGTTATACTTATGGAATTGTGTATTTTGAAGGATTGTTACAAGAGTAAGTTGGTCCCTCGTGAACATGAGTGATCCTCGTAGTTTTTGAATATTACCAATAATAACATAGTTTAGTGGCATGAAAACTTTTTTTTCGTAATTTAAATGACAATTAACGCGTTGAGTCATGCCTACCCTTGAAATAAAAAGAAATTTGTCAACAATTCAGACAAACGAACATAAAAAGGGGGAGGCGAAAGATGAAGCCGGATCCAATTGAATCTGGCTTAGACATAGATCCGTCTTATTCTTACCTACCTCTGGTCATAAAGTGGGATTTTTGGCCCAGAAAGTCATTCAATGGGCCTTCCCATCCCACCCGTGAAATTCTTTTATTGTTATGTGCTTTCCAGCCAAGGTTCAAAGGTTTGAATCCCTGTTGGGATAGGTATTCACATTTAGTACCCGATAGTGTTTTGAATATGATTACCTCTAATAGGAAGATACTTATGCTTTAGCAAAAAAAAATTCTTAAGAGGTGCACACGTTATGTTAGACAGTATTTTAAATAGGATTGTATAAAAAGAGAATATCTGTGTCTAGCCCAAAAAACAAAATTCCACTTCATGAGTTTTTTTTTTCCCCTGTTTTTTTTTTGCCAATGCACCTCACATGAGTTAGAGAAATAAAATAGGGAGAATTGCTATGAAGTCTCAAATAAAGAACATAGTTATTAAAAAGTTTCCGTAATAATAGAACAGCTTTTAATGACAAGTTTTAAATAATAAATAAAAACTATTCACTTGTTATTAAGACTTGTTGGTAATTGTTTTTTTTATCGGATCCTCATTGTAACTATCCGATTGCCACATTATGAATATAAAATAAAACAAATTTAGAACTATAGTAATTGGTGAATGGGGTTTTAATTTTCAACTACCGAACGAAAATTAAATGAGTTGGTCTATTTAATTCACAAAACCTGTGTTTTGAGAGGTCACTGGCATGCAAGTCATCAATTAAAGCTTGAATCACTACTATCTATATCTGACCGCTTACACCCCTCAACATACCCAAATTTCTTTATGGTTTCTTTTAGTGTGTGGCAAGCAACGCAATACAGACAATGCTGAATATGATGATGAGGATATATCACTCTCCAAACGGCGCCTATCACTCCAAAACTCCATTACTTCTCACTTAAGACTCTTCTTTGATTGTTTCTTTCTCTGTCTAGCTATATATAAACCCCTCCACTATATGGAAAAATGATTCAAAGAAATCATCGCTTCTTTGTTTTGTTGTTAAAACCATGAATCTTTCTGTGTATGTGGTTTTTCTGGTTCTGCTGCTAGCTGCTTCATCATCTTCTAGTGATGCTGCAATGACGTGTGACCAAGCGACTGGGTATCTGAAGCCATGCCACGAGTACTTGACCGGGCCGAGTGGAGCGAAGCCGCCGGCGGCGTGTTGTGACGGAGCCAAAGCGCTAGCTCTGGTATCGGCAGCGTCGACCCCGGAAGATAGGAAGACTGCTTGTGAATGCATCAAGGCTGCTGCTCAAACCACGCCAATTAATGCTCAAAACGCTCACGATCTTCCTGATAACTGTGGCATCTCTCTGCCCTTTGAGATTTCTCCCGACTTGGACTGCGACAAGTAGGTTTTAATTAATTACTTCTTAGTTTGATTTGTTTCATTTCTTTCTTTCCCCTTTCACTTCAAGTATTGCTTAATATAATATAGGTTGGTTTGCAAGAAATATAATTTAAAAGATTGATTTATAAAAGCCTGGTAATGACTTAAATCGTTATAAAATTTCAACCGAAGAAGACAATTAATGATGGAATTATGTATATTGATTTAACTTCAATTCATTCAATTATGTTAAAAAAAAATATAATTTGATATATTTACAATACATTCTGGAAAAGGTAAGACATATTTACATTTTCATGTGTACATACTACATAAAATCTGAAAAAGAAGTCATATCATTTGTTGTAATTTGTAACAAAGATATATGGGTCAACCTTTTAAGGTATGGTGACAAATTTTCTGACATCTTTGAATTTACATGTGTATCGTTTGCAGGATTGGTCAGAGCCGAGCTGTGCAATGCAATATATTGAGAAGCTGAGACCTGAAAGCCATATATGTAGAAGGTTATCACTATATGTAGAGATACCTATACTATAGATGAATAAAATAATAATAAAAAGTTGGAACTTACATGGTTTCTTACTTCCGTTTTTTCATATTTTGGTCGACACATGCCTTGGCGGATTTAGTCAAAGAAGTATCAAAATTTATACATAATAATTATAATATAACACATTCAAACTTTAAAAATTGATCAACGACAATTTAAGTCTAATAGAAGAGACTAATATTAAATTCCTGCTAAAAGAAATCTTAGTATTTATATTTATTGTATGACAGTGCCTCAAATATAACACTCTTCAACAACATGCCTGTGCTTATTTTTCTAAAAAAAGTTATAATAGATTTACAAAATGCATTTATGACACCCAAATTAAAGAAACGTGAGGAAATATTACATCCCAAATATATATAATAAGCTTGTTTCATCCGATTTTGGTTACTTTGGCTATCAATTGTAAAAATATTAAGAGACATTTTTCCCTTTAAATGTTCACTGGAGAGCACCTGGCATCTTAAACTTCTAACAATTAAAGTTATGAAAACGTTTTTTTTTTTTAATCAACAAATCTGTTTTGAGATCTAAATACTAAAAATGCAAACAATATAAAAAGCCTCAAAATCACAACTCTTTATCTTCGGTTCATCTTGACGTAAATGAGTTTTCAAGATGAATGATCATGGGCAACTAGGGTTTCTTCCAGGTCCACCAAAAGAGAAGTAGTTGCCCCAGTCATTAGATTGGCCAGTTTGGACGTTGTAACAGTTGGGTTGGTCAACACGAGTGCGAATATTATTAGGAGGCACAGTTTGGTTGTTGCCATTAACAACCTTAATATTCCAGAAAAAGCAAGCTTTGCCATAACCTTCTTGAGGAAAATGACCACTTCCCATTTGTGTTGTAGTGTGTTGTCCATTTGATCCTAAGTTTAATACTTCACCTCCCCATCCTACTGTTGTTGCGCTCTCAGACAGAAGTGGGAACAGAGAAGCTGGCCAGTATCCCACAACTTCATTAGGCCCATATTGCAGCAACCAGTTTCCATTCTTTTGATCCTGCTCATCATTTTCAAAATCCTTATTTTCATAAAAAAAAAAGAAGAACAATACATCATTGGTTAAGACCATGACATTGCTTTTGACAAAATTTAAAAATAAATAAATAAATGACATTGCTATATGCATAGGGATGTACTTCCTCCTGTTCTAAATATATGAACTAGTTAATGGTTTACTCTAGTTCTAAATATTATACTTCAATTCATTTTATTTTTTAAATTTATAATTTTCTCTCAAACTATCCATATTCTATGCACATATTAAGGGGGTTTCCAAGGAGAGATAATTTCAATGCAAATAATTAAAGAGAATGTTTAAGAAAAAATCAATGTACATTTTTTTCGGCATAGCTAATTTAACTAATTTCTTTAATTTTTGTGAAGGATCGTAAAAAGTATGTTGGAATGATGAATCTACTTGGTCTTAACTCGAGGATTTATACATGGGGTCTTTTTCACGAATATATTTGTTCTTTTCCACAAAATTGTTACAAATCTGTAATTGATGTCGGAATTTTTCCTTTTTTTTTTGACATTAAATCAAGTCAGCTCGATTTCGCAAAAGCTTAACAAAACAGAATCAGTATACCTTCCAGACAAGGATGGTGATAGCATGTTGGGATTTGCTATCTCCATAGGCAGACAAGGGCTTTACGGCAGCTCCCACGACTACTCGATGATTCACTTGAATAAAGCCAGAGCAAAGAAGATCATAACACCCACTGGCATTTTCACCTGAACCACCCTATCAAATGTAAAGTAATGTCAAGAAATATTTACCAAATGATGAAGAGAGTGCCTTGAATAAGAAATCACTAGAAAGTGAACTCACCCTCCAAAATGTAAAAAATCTGGTGTTATTATCTCCATACAGCCGGGGATTGACCTGATTTACGATATTTCGAAACAACAGAATGACTTGAAATGTTTGCTTGATGTGAATTTCTCCCCCGATCCTGTGATGTGAATTTCTATTCTTACATATCTTCTTAATTAATTTTTTTAAATAAATTAAAGAATATATACCTGCCAACCAGCTTGAATGCTATTATAACCTTTACCAATGTTATCGTTTAGAATTGAGATCTAAGAGTCACTAAATTCATTGTGCTCTTGAACATGGGGATTCCAAACGTTCATAGTTGCCATGCCCCCATAATATTTATCTCCTTTTACATAAACTGCAGCAAACTGGATGATCCAAATTTGTCAAAGAAACAAGAAAAGTACATTATATGAGTAAACCCAAAAATAATTTCAGAAACATGGTTATATAAATATAATGATAAAGGTGCTTCTCTTTGGAATGAAACTAACGCTTTCAATATTTTGAAAAAAACCTGAGATGCACAGACGCAACAGAATACCTGGTGTTTGGTTTGAGTTTCAAATGATCCACATCGAGGGCTGTTCTTGAGATTCTTTTTTCCAAATTGTTGGACAGATTTCGCCCTCAATATGTCTTCCTTTCTTATTCTTCTTATGGGAATGGTTTCTTCTGGGCAACTTCCACTCTGTTGCCATAATTGAGCAACTGGTTGTGATTTTGCAGACACTTCACTTTTCTCAAGCATACTTTTTTCAGGATGAAAACTTGGTGTCATCTTCAATAGAATGAAATAATAAATTAACTTCAGAATTGTGTGCAAAGAGAAAACTAAAATAAAGATGGGGTTTGTTTAATTTTACCTGAATTTTGTGATTTTTGAGCTTTGAGTCAGTAAAAGCTGGTTGATTTGAAATATGAACACAATCGATTATATCTCCATCGGGGCTCTGACTTCTATAATTAATACCAAATGTTATTTCAACCAGTTATGAAAATAAAAGTATAAAACATGCAAAGTTTCATCATTATCTAAGTACACATATTCAAGAAAGAAAAACAGACATGATTAATTTGTTAAATATGTTATAATCAATAACATGATCCACCATAGCCTAATACACAAGATTAAACCAGAAATGTAATTCTTGTTCTTTCACCTATTGTTAAAGACACTGATGAGAAACAAAATTAATATTCAGATAAAGTTCAAACAAAAGTCAAGTACAGTAGTTATAAAAATCGTTTACCTTTATAGATTTAACTGCTGGTCTGTTCAACTTCTTAAAAAGCTTCTGAATCTCAAGATTCTGGTAATTAGAACTACCATCCCTGCCTTTGTCTGTTATCGCCATGGATACAGAAAACAGAAAGAAGAAGCATAACACATTCCCCACCCAAGTCTTGGCTTCTTCTGATTCTGTTGCCATTGAAGGACCTTCGTAAGAATTCTCAAATCGATATGTTTAGGATTTGAAAGGTCAGGGATTTATGAGATGTCCTCCACCATTCAAAAGTGAAGTTATTTAATTTTATGATTCGACGGGATTTAATTAACACCTTTGCAAAAATGCCTCTGGTATCATTTAAGGATACGTTATAATAATATTTAATAACCAATATCCATAATAATCAATTCCATAATCTTGCTGATCAAAGACATTACAATAATATATATGCCTCTATATGGTTTATTGATTATATTTCGTTTTTATTCTTTTCAAAACGGGACTGGTTGTTAAACTAACCGATTCAATGGTTTAAGGTTCGTTATTTCTTTTTTTTTTTTCCCCGTTTGTTCAGTTGGATGGTTGGTTTGTTTTGTTTGTTAGGCTTGTATCTTTTACCTTGCAGTCATGGGGCCGGCCTTTTCTGTTGGTTATTTTGAACCTGGTTGAATGGTTATTGAATTTGGTGGGAGTCAAATTAACGTACTTTTTATATCAAAACGTAGCATATAATTTTGTAATTAAAATGTTTATAAAGCTGAAAAAAGCTTGGCAGAAGTGTATCCTTAATCTTTTGACTTTATATAAGGCTTCATTTTGATTTCTTAATTTTATAAAATATCTTTTTATTGTTCTAACATTAATGCCATTAACAGAAAATGCTCACATTGAAATTTTAACTGTTGACAGATGTCAAGTTTAATTTTAAAAATAGTACTAATTGGCATAAAAAATCATGATTTGAGACTGATATTGTCGGATTAGAGAATTAAAAAGATAATTTTATAAAATTAAAGAATTAGACTAAAATTTTATATCAAATTAAAGGATCAAATGTATGTTTATAGTCCTCCATAATCTCAAATCTCAAATTAGACTTAAAAAAAAATGGCAGCAAATAAACTCTATAGCATCCATTAAGTAAATTTATAATCATTAATAATTAAGCGCAATACTTTTAGATTTGATAATGCCTCAATTAATCCTTGAAGGATAGGTGATATTCTTGAAGTGTTGGGACTGATTGATTATTAGGTTGGAATTTGAGGGATTGGAAGAGTTTAAATTTCAAGAATCAAATTATAATTGAGTCCACGTTACAGGAAGTAAATGATTATTTTTTCCCAAAAAAAAAAACACTAACTAAACTTATTTCAGAAAATATAATATCAAACTAATTTTTAATTTCTCACGTGCTTACCTGCGCTATACTCTTTTTTTTTTTTTATTGATTTGGAAAATCAGGTGAATCCAGAGCTGCATGGAGATAATAACACAAGGCTTTTCACATTTTGGACAGTAAGTTAAACTTGAAATTGTAGTTTCTTTGAGTCATAATCTTCAATATTGTTAATTTCACCATTTCATTTTACACTTGACTCAGGTTGATGCAGGTCAACACACTGGATGCTATAATCTTCTTTGTTCTGGCTTTATTCCAGTTAACAATGAAATAGCCCTGCGAGGCACCATAGAACCATTGTCTGTCTTTGGTGATAATAATTCCCGATATGAAATCACCATTCTCATCTGGAAGGTACCAACTTGGAAAGAATCTCTATTTCCATTCATGGGAGGGACATACGTGAGTTTCCATTTAGTGAGACAAACATCTAATTCAGACACTAATTTGTTCACTTTAGTAAAACAATATTGATTTGATCGATTTATGTTTTGATGATGAGCAGGATCCGAAGCAAGGAGATTGGTGGATGTCTTATGGGAATGATACATACGTGGGATACTGGCCAGCGCTCTGTTCTCTCGCCTCTCTGAGAGTGCAACAAAGATAATGTGGTGAGGTGAAGCTGTGAACTCACAATCTAATGGACAACGCACCACAACACAAATGGAAAGGGGCCATTTTCCTGAAGAAGGTTTTGGGAAAGCTGGCTTTTTCAAGGAAATTAGAATTGTTAATGGCAAAAATCAAGCCATCCCTCCTAATAACATTCGCACTTACACTGACCAATCCAACTGCTACAATTTCCAACTTGGTACTTCTGATAACTGGGGCAAGTACTTCTTTTTTGGTGGTCCGGGGAGAAGCCCTGGTTGCCCATGGTCTTTCCTCTTGAAAACTGATTAGATATATCAAAAGGAAAAGAAGGGGGAAAAAAAAGAAGTAACTTTACGTTGTTATTCTTGGAAGCTTTTTCACTTTTTTAGTTCTTTACTAGTAACTAATGCCTCAAGTAAGCTTATTTTTATATATGTTGAATTATATGTATCTATTATTTACCTGAGCGGAAATACATGTACTATAACCTTGTCTTTATCATCATATCCCTTGGCCATTTTAGTTTGCTTGTGTCTATTCGAAAGTCAAATCAGAGGCACAAGTTGAGAGAAACTGATTAATACTCTGTATAATTCACATCCCACGCCTAATATTCCCTCTGTGGCTTCTTCACGAATAAAGTGTAAGTCAAGCTCAAAGTGCTTGGACTTATTATGCAGAACAGGATTGGCAGCTAAGGCTACCGCGCCAGAATTGTCACACCAAATGGTGGGAGTACGAATCAGCTGATTATTTATCTCTTTTAACACAGCCATAAGTCAAAGAACATCTGTAACAGAATCTGCAACACTTCTGCAGTATTTCCTTTGGGAAAGATGAAAGCCAACCTCTGTGCCATGAAACTCAATGCCCAAGAAAAGGAGATAATTCACCCAGAACTTTTAATGAGAAGGAGGAGCTCATTTAAGAGATAAGTTGCTGTACATCGTTGTCATTGCTGCCCATAAGTCATTACAAAAAAACAGTTGATTAGCGATAGAATTTGTGACGGAAAAAAATTCCGTCGCTAATTTCGATGAAATTGTGACGGAAATTCCATCGCTAATTTTTTTGACGGATTAGCAACAGAAATTTTCCGCCACTAATATATTGACGGATTAGCGACGGAATTTCTGTTCGTCGCTAATCCATCAAAAAATCCTTAGCAACGGAATTTTTTCTGTCAGAAATTTCCGTTACTAATTTCGTCGCTAAATTGTTTGTCATGGAATTTTTATACTAATTCTGTCGCTAATTCTATTCCGTCACAATTTGTCGCTAATTGTCACTAGTTTTAAATTATAATCTTACAAAAATTTATATAATAACAATTAAGAATATAATAATTTAAAAACATTTTTAATTATAAAATAAATTGATATATTTGTGGAGTTGGTGTTAATAAAGATATCGCCATCATTCATGTCATCATTAGGTATATACTGAAAATAGAAAGATAATTTCTTAAAAATTGTTTATATTTCATTAAAATAAATTCCTCTTGATTATTAATAATAATTAAAAAATATAATAAGAATATTAATAACTTTTTTATACAAACTGATATAAGAAAGAAATAATTTTATCATATGTATAATATATTGAAATATATAATATATGATAGAAATTCAAAACCAAAAAATAAATTTATATGAGCGCAAACTAATATTGAAGTGAATTTTGAATTTCAATCATTAAACAATAAAATTTAATCATGATGTAATTAATACCCATGATATAGATTGATTTTGGTCTTCAATACAAAAACAAATGGTATATACAAAGAATTTTAAAAAAATAAATTACATAGGATATATATATAAGTAGGATAATACTATTTATCATAATCTATTCAAATCATTTAATTTTTTATATAGAATAATTTATTAAATTTTATTATAGTAGTTATTTTTTGAATAACAAGATTTTTTGACTAATTGTAAATGATTTTCTTCAAATATATAAAACACATATAGATAATATAATATAATGTAATATAATACATATATAATTAAATTGTATATCTTATCAATGTTAATTAAAAAATAAATTTTAAAAAATATTTATAAAAAATTATTTATGATTTAAAATTCAAAATTAGTGTCATTAGAAATTAAAATTATTTTAAAAATATTTTTTAAAAAATAAAAAAATTATAAAACAAATGGTAAAACAAATATTTAAAAATTATTTTGTCATTAAAATTGTTATGATTAAAATTATCATATAGTATATTTTTAGTTTTTAATAATATATATGTATATATAATTTTACATAATAAGTCAATAGGTTTATTACAGCTCAACTGGTAAAACCGCACACATGCACAGAAGAGGTCCTGGGTTTGAGCCATGGAGAAGTCAATTTGAGGAGGGACTTATATGGTGGTGACACGTGGCAGGCAAAGGTGACATGTGATGTGGCAGTAGAGGTAAGGTGGCAACGACAGGTGGAGATGGTCACCAGTGATGACGTGGCGATTGGTAGAGGTGCCACATGGCATTTTATTTTATTTTTTACAAAAATTGCATTAGCAATGGATTTGCGACGGAAATTTCTATGAAGAGCGCTAATCAAATTCTATCGCTAATCCGTTTTCGTCGCTAATCCATCATTAAATTCCATCGCTAAAAGCATGTTATTTTGTAGTGAGTTATGCCTTTTAATTTCATTTTTTAAAAAAAGTTATGCCTTTTAATGCACTTGTTTTGTCTCACTAACCTTTTTCTCACTCCACGAGTCTTGTTTTGTCTCACTAACTTTTTCTCACTCCACGAGTACTCCTTAATTACTAGGTTAATTCAAAGAACTCGACATAATCAAAAGCAATTGATATAACTAAGGGAACAATACATAAGGGGAAAAAAAACATTTGATATAACTAAGGGAACAATAAAGAATTAAAGTCGCCTTCTTATTCGCACAAAAATCTTGATTAGGAAAACAGAAAACTAGTAATACAAAGATCTGCATAATGATCTCTCTCTCTCTCTCTCTCTCTCAAAGGCAAGCAAGATTTCTTCCTGGACCACCAAAATAGAAGTAGGCTCCAAGTTCATCATTAGAAGATGCCATTTTCACATTGCAGCACTTGACATGGTCAGAGTAAGTGGCAACACCATTAGGAGGAGGCACAGATTGGTTTTTCCCGTTCACAATTGTAATGTTCCTGAAATAACTTGCTCTCCCTTGAGCTTCCCCAGCAAAATGTCCACTTCCCATTTGTGTTGTGCTGTGTTTCCCATCTTCAGATGCTAAGTTTAACACTTCACCTCCCCACAGTATCGTCGTTGCCCCATCAGAGAGGCGTCCAAACAAAGACGATGGCCAATATCCCACCACTGTATCTCTCCCATATTGCATCCACCAATCTCCATTGATTGGATCCTAAATATATCGGATGAAACATATATATCAGATTCAATTATGCATCAAACGAAGCTGAAATCCCTCTGATGTGAGAAAACAACCGTGTTATATTTCTATCAGAATGATGAGATTGATGTAATCTGATATGAAAAGAGAGTTGGGTACCTTCCAAATAAGGATGGTCATGTCAAATTGGGATTTAAGGTCGCCATAGACAGACAATGGTTGGATGGAGGCTCCCACAGCTACTCCATTGTTAAGCTGAACAAAACCAGAGCAAAGCATATCAAAACATCCTGTACTTTGACCTGAATCTGCCTGTCATTTGTCATATAAAATCAGTAAATTAGTTATATAATGATAATAACCAAGAGAATGATCTGATGAAACTACAATTTGGTTGTGAATTGACAAAGCTGAACTCACTGTCCAAAATGTAAAAAGTCTGGTGTTATTATCTCCATATGGCTGTGGATTCATCTAATTTTCCAAATTAAAAAACCAACAGAGAGAGGGAGAGAGAAACTCAGGTGAGCACATAAGAAATGAGAAGTTTATTGGTTGATGATATGTAATATATTTGGATATAATCTTTTTGGAAAGAAATTAAAGAATATATACCTGCCAGCCAGCTTGAATGCTATCGTAACCTTTACTAGTATTGCCATTTTGTATCCCAATTGAGAGTTACTAAATTCGTTATGCTTTTCAACTATGGGTTTCCAAATGTTCATGGATGCCTTGCCTCCATAATACTTATCTCCCGTCACATAAACTGTGGCAAACTAGATGTTCCAAAATCATCAAAGAAGCAATAGAACAAAAATACACTAATAAGTAAGCATAAAACTGAAGAAACTACATTAGTTTACATGTATTTACAGGAACCAGAGGTTTTTGTGTTTAAATTCAGAGATACGGGCACAGTGGCAACAGTATATGTACCTGGTGCTGAGCTTCATTTTTAAAAGATGTAAACTCAGGAATGCTCTTGTGGTTCTTCTTCCCGAATCTTTGGATAGACTCTGCTCTTAAGATGTCTTCTTCTCTTATTCTTCTTATCGGAATGGTGCCTTCTGGGCAACTTCCGCTTTGGTGCCACAACTGAGAAATTGGGTTTTGCCTTGAAGATGATGCTTCATTTTCTTCAAACATCATTCCTTCTGGATGAAAACTCGGTTTCATCTTCATAAAATGAGAGATAATTAGCTTGTGAATGAGAGAAACCTTTGGTTCGGTGAAAAAGAAAAGAAACTGGAAGCAAATTATGTTCACCTGAATTTTGTGATCCCTGAGCTTCGAATTTTGAAAAGCTGGCTGATTTAAAATATGAACGCAATCGATTATATCACCATCAGGGCTCTGATTTTGAAACACCAACGGTTAGCCCAATCAATTATAAAATATAGAATGGCAGAGAACTGTTATTTGTCAAATTGAAAATTCATTTAAAAAAAAAAAAAAGACTTGCATGTATACCTTTATAGACTTAACAGCTGGTCTGTTCAACTGGTTCATAAGCTTCTGAATTTCAAGATTCAGAACAGAACCGCCATTCTTGTCCCCGTCTGCTATCCCCATAGGTACAGAAAACAAGATGAAGCAGAATAAGACATAGTTCTTTACCCAGTAAGTATTATGATCTCCCAAGTTTGCCGCTATTGAAGTCGAGGAAATATAAAACAAGCTAAGCTAAGATAGCTCCTTTGTGAGAATTCTCAAGTCGGTGTTGGAGAATTGAAGGCTCAGAAATTTATAGGATGTCTGTGTGCGTAGTTTCTTGAATTTGAAGTTACTCTATGACTCGACCAAATTTACTTACCAAAATGAGTTTAACTACAAAAATGGGAAAGCAGCATTATTTAAGGAAATTTTTTATATTGTAATTATAAATAATTATAAGGTTGGCAAAAAAAATTATAAATAATTATAAGAATAAATTACATAATCTCTTTTGAGGTTTGCTTTATATATTGTTCAAAAGTAATAATTTATTACCGTATTTCTTAAGATTTGCTTATAATAATTATAAGAATAAATTCTCTTTTTTTTTTTTTTGCCAACAATAAGAATAAATTACCTTAGTCTTTATTAACATGTGGTAATTGTTAACCGTTAACACACACAAAATAGAACAATAGGATCTAATATTTAATAGGAAGAATTACAATCAAATTCTAAGGAAGAGAAATGATTGTTAAAAGGTCCTAATAACAAATTGAACAACTTGTAATGACAAATTTTTAAGTGGAGGACAACAACTTCTGGGACTATTTTGTAATTTTTTTCTCTTAAAATCTCATAGTAATTCTCCCTATTTAATAATTACAAGATTTCGTAACTTAAATAAAAATAGAAAAAATCTCACAAAAATATCCTGAAAATTACTAAATTATAAATAAAAAATTTTATACTTTAATAGGTTTAATATTTTGACTATACTTGACCTGCAAATAATACCAATTTTTTATAAGAATTTTTCATTTGAGATTTAGTAATTTGCAGATTTTTTTTTTGGTTTTCTCAAGAAAATATACCAATTAACGGACCAAAAAAATCCAATATAAGGGAATGTTTTACTTTTATCGGGGTTCATTATTGAAGCGCATGTTATCTTTCCTTTTTTTTTAAAAAAAAAAAATCATTGAGAGCATTACAACGTGTTTAAAAAAAAAAAACTTATCCATTATACTCCTCCGGTCCTTAATATAAGATCTATTTAACTAATTGGATTATATTAACGAAGTTAGATAAGTTAGTTAATTATAAGAAATATGACATGTTTTTCCTAAAATATCATAATCATCTTCTTGAATATCCTCCTTTCCTCTTCTACTTGATTATGGTTGAGGGAGTATTATAGGGATGATTTAGAAAAAATTGATAAATATGATAATAGGTCTTATATTTAGAACCAAAATTAACTCAATAATTAGGTCATATATTAAGGATCGGAGGAGTATTGATTTTTCCTAATTACCGTTACCTTTATAATTTTTTTTTCCTTTTCCATTGCCCTTTTTCAAATTTCTTTTTTTTTTTTCGACAAAGTCTTTTTTTTTTTTCAACTTCAATTTTTCCTTTTCCCTTTAAACAATTCGTCATGTTCTAATAGATCGAAGAATTTTACTGAAAGATTGCAGTGGTAAGACATGCAAGTGGATTAAGCTTTAAAATGCAAATAACATAATCAATATGACACATCCACGGATTCACCGATATACTAATGCTGTATTATATTCTCATCCAGAATGTACGAAGCATTTGAGACCAACCAAGAGGATCGAGGAAAATATGAGATCTTTGATAGAAATTCTAATAAAACCTTAAAACCACTATACAACATTAAGGGCAACTAGGGTTTCTGCCAGGACCGCCATAATAGAAGAAAGTGCCCAATCGACGAGAAGAGCCGGTTTGGATAGAATAACAGTTGGAATTATCAGAGTAAGGCGTAATGTTAGTAGGACGCACCAATTGATTTTTGCCATCAACAATTTTGATGTTGTTGAAATAGCTTTCTTTGCCATATCCTTCTCTAGGAAAATGCCCACTTCCCATTTGTGTTCTTGTGTGTTGTCCATTAGATTCTGAGTTTATTATTTCACCTCCCCACTCCATCAATGATGCACCATCAGAGAGGTGTGTGAATATGGATGAAGGCCAATATCCCATAACTTTGTCCGCTCCATATTGCATCCACCAGTCTCCATTGAGTTTATCCTTTTTATTGTCAGCATCAAATCATTAACAAGCTATACTATTCACAAGCTATATACTCCTCCGATCTTAAATGTAGAAGCTAGCATCGATTTGTTCTTAAAGATATAATACTCCAATTCACTGTCTCCAAAAGTCTCCAAACCGTCTCTATTAATAGCACTTATTAAGGGGATTTCCATTAGAGATAGTTTCTAATACAAATGATTAATTAAAGGGCATTTTAAGAAACTAACACATTTCTAATTGATAACTAACTTAATTAATTTTTTTTCAGTCTTTATAAATTATTTATCAAGGTCCTACTTTTAGGATCGGAGGAGTATATGAGCACATGATCCATAAAATATATTGAAAATGGTACCTTCCATATGAGGATCTTGATTTCATATTGGGATTTAGCATTCCCATAGGAAGATAATGGCCAGATTGTGGATCCTACAGCTACTCCGGCATTGAGTTGAACAAAGCCAGAGCATAGGAGATTATAGCATCCAGTATCTCTATATGAATCAGTCTGTTGCATTACAATAATAATTAAGACTGTGATCTGGACAAACAAAATGCAGGGTTGCGAATAAATTTGAACTTACAGTCCAATATGTGAATAGTCTGGTGCGATAATCTCCAAACAGTTCTGGACTCACCTAATTGTTTGAGTTTGAGAGAAATGGGGGATAATTAGATACAATTGATATATAGAGACATAACTGATAACAAGGAGAAATATCTAAACATGTTTAAGCATAAAATATTTAGTACCATCCAACCGGCTTCAATAGTGTTGAGATTTTGACTATCATCATTATTTACGACCCACATTTGAGAGATACTAAATTCATCGTTTTGTTGAACATTAGGCTTCCAAACGTTCATGGTTGCGCTCGCACCATAATATCTATCACCTCTCGTAAAAGCTATGGCATACTGAAAGGCAACAAAGCCATCAAAGCAACAAAAAATAGGGGGGAAATCATGAAATAAGCAAAACGAAACGTAAAAATAAAATCTTGTAGTTTATTTGATAGAGGCATAACATAAGTATACCTCATGGCCAACGTTCGGTGCTGTTGGAGGGATGTTCTTGAGATTCTTCTTTCCAAATTGTTGCACAGAACTTGCTCTCAATATGTCTTCTTCTCTTGTCCTTCTTATAGGAATGGTTCCCCCTGGACAAGTTCCATTTTGGTGCCATAGTTGAGGAATTGGTGCTGATTTTGAAGACACATTATTACTTTCTTCCATTATCGTCCCTTCTGGGTAAGAATTTGGCCTCATCTAAAGCCAAATGAGAAATAATTGATTGTATCTACCATCAAAATTCTGGATTAGAGGACTAGTAAAACACAAAAGGAAAGTATTCTTACCCGGATTTTGTGATTTTTAAGCTTTGGGTGATCAAAAGCCGGTTGTTTTAAAATATCAACACAATCGATTATATCTCCATCAGGACTCTGTATGTTTTAAGTACCCACCAAGTTCAAACACATAATTAAAAAGGAAAATAATGCTAGTTGATTGGCAATTGGCTCAATATATAGCATTGAAGTTGTTACACAAACACACCCACTCATACACACACACGCGGGCGCGCACACACCTGAATAGATTTAACAGCTGGTTTATTCAAATTCTTCAAAATCTGCTCAACCTCGAGCTTCTGAGTAGAACTAGCATTACTGGCTGGGACACCAATGAAGGAGTCTCGGCTTGCCATGGTGATATGTAATAAAGAAAACAAGAAGAAAGAATAAAATATCAATTTTGCCTTCCAAGTCCTCTCGTTTCCCAATTTTAACGCCATTAATTATTGAATGTAAGAAATAAGAAGGAAGAACAAAACGAGAATTCTCTAATGAATATACGAGAACCGTGTTTGCAAGAATTTATAGGATGCTTCGTATTACCCCTTTTTAAATGTTAGATTACCTTCTTATCCTTTTTGTGGCGAGATTTCGATGACATGATGATGCATTATCCAGGTTACAAAGAAAACCGAACAACTCAAAAGGTTGGTTTTTGAGGTTGCTTTTACTTGTAATATCCTCGCTAATAATTTTAGTAAAACGGTAATAATGCTAGAGTTACCAAATATTAATTTTCCCTCTATTTTAAGTTTGTTGTCGCCCTATTCTAACAGAAAACTGTCAATTTATTGTGATTTATGCATTATATTGATAACATGGTAGGTTTTTTTTGTGAGAGATTATATGGTATCCTCCCCGGACAATCGAAGGGCTAACTTTTCTCTTTTTCTTTTTCTTTTTTCAAGAAAAAAAATCATAATCTGATTTAAACATGATATTTGAAGTCAAATTTTAAATATACACAACCAAATCAAATATAAAAACATATTTTAAATATACAAAATCAAATAAAAAATCCACAAAAATTTCAAATATAAAATCAAATGAAATCCCCTTTTCAAGTTTTGGATGCACTGTCAAAGGCCAAAACTTTATGAGCAGCTACACGTTCAAATTTGAAAAAACCTTCTTGAGCTACATGTTGCCTGCAATGTTAAACTACTGCGGCAATTATACCGGCAAGCGTTGACAATACCATTCATTAATGTCTTATTGATACAAGAGCTTGGTAAAGTGCACAACGGGGGTTGCTACTTGTTACAGTTTGTGGGTTGGCCGGTGTGGGTTGGTATTTTGTAAACACAAACCCGCTTGAAGTGGGTCGATAAATTGGCCAACCAAACAATTACTTTTTTTATAAGTATTTTAAAATGTTTTTTTAATATTTGTAGTTGGATTAATACAAACTTTGATCCTTTAATTTACTTTCATTTTGGTTTTGGTCCCTCAAGTTTCCTTTCATTTAAAATATTGGTTCTTATAATCCAATAAAAACTTGGATCATTTTATTTCCTGAGAGACCAAAACCTATGATTTGAAAGTTGAGAGATTAAAATCAAAATGAAGGCAAATTGGAGGGACCAAAGATTATTTTAACCCTTTACAATTTTTTAAAATTAAATTACAAATTTTTATAAATTATATTCAAATTGTCTTTCATATTTTCATAACGTTATATAGTTAAATTAACCCCAAAACTTACAAATATAAATATATAATCTAGTTTATATGATTATTTTATTAATATAAAAACAATAAATTAATAAAAAGTGAGAAATCAAACATGCAATTAAGTTCCTAACATAAAACACAGTTATATCTAAATTAAGTGTTAAACAATAAATTTTTCTACTAAAAGTAAAATAAAAAAATTGCAAAAAGAAAAAAAAAGATTCTTCGATATCTCATCTTAAGACAAAAAGAAATAAAGTCCAAATACTTTTTAAATAGTCATTAACTATAACTAAAGTAATTGAAATGTGTTGTCATTTGAGACTCTCTTCTTAGATTTAAAAGAAGACTTTATTCTTTCTTTTCTTTTTTTAAAACAAGCATCACAAACTCTGTTTTTATCAAAACAAAGCCTGGAAAGACCAGAAGCTAAATCATCCTTAACTAACTAAGTTGGTTCACGTTTACGGGAGTGCAATGCTTGTTCCATAACCAATTTTCCTAATGTAAAGAACTAGATACTACTCATATTATTGATTAAGGCCACATGGCCATGAATTTCAATACACATAATAATGGACTCTGTCTTATTTATAGGCTACAGGGCCCAACCTAACTAACTTAGGCCTCTTAACACTCCCTCTCAAGTTTGTGGTGCATAAAGATTTACAACTCCTAACTTGCTCAGGATTCTATCATGATCCTGCTTACCTAGACCCTTAGTGAATATTTCACCTTGCTGTTCTTTACTTCTTATATGATTCAGACTTATAATTCCCTGCTGTAATTTCTCTCTAACAAAATGACAATCTATCTCTATATGTTTGGTTCTCTCATGATACATAGGATTATTTGCAATACAAATTGCTGATTTACTATCACAGTAAACATGCATAGGCTTCAAATTAGTCATTCCAAGGTCTTCCAGCAAACGTTTGATCCATACAACCTCTGACACAGCACTGCTTAAGGCTCTGTATTCTGCTTCTGTAGATGATTTGGCAACCGTATTCTGCTTCTTTGATTTCTAGGATATTGTTGATCCACCAAACTTGGCTACATATCTAGTCATGGATCTTATAGTATCTAGACATGTTCCCCAATCTGCATCCATAGAGCATTCCAATTGGACATTTTGAGTTGCTGCAAGTTTAATTCCAAGTCTTGGATAGCCTTTCAAATATCTGACCACTCATGTTGCTGCCTTGTAATATGATTTTCTTGGTGCATTCATGAATTGACTAAGTGCCTGCATAGCAAAGCTTATATCAGGCCTAGTCACAGTAAGATATGACAATTTACTTATTAATCTCCTGTATGTGCTTAGATCTGTGGTCAAGGGGTCTTCTCCCTGATTCCTTGGTTTGCTACTCAATCTTACATTTTGTTCAATAGGTATACCAAGTGGCTTTACTGCAGTCAAACCCATGTCAGTCAAAATATCTAATATATATTTTCTTTGATTGAGTATTATTCCATGCCTTGACCTAGCTACTTCTATTCCCACAAAATATTTGAGTTGACCTAAATCCTTAATTTTGAATTTGTTATGCAAAAATTTCTTTACTTCATCAATCTTCTCTGCTTGATTTCCTGTGATTACAAGATCATCTACATAAATTATGATTAAACTCTGCTTGGATGGTTCTGTAATGCTGTCAAAACTAGATAAAATATGTTTATACTCTTGTGATATATGTGAATAAGATAAATATGATTGCATTGGATACCTTACCATTTTTGCATTTGTCATTAATGTGTGATCTGTATCTATAGTGCAAGCATAACCTACCAATGACTTAAAAGTTGTGTTAGCATGACATACATAGTCTTTCATCCAAGTGGGTCTCCTTCTTTCTCGGTCTAGTCTCTAAGATAATTGAGGAGCTTCTACATCTATTGGATCTCCAACCTCATCTAATTCTTCTTAATGGTTATTATGATGGTTAGATTTAATTAATGGTGGGGGTATTGGTTCAGTATCATAACTTCTACTTGTATTGCCAAAGGGATATTCAATCATTTGCATATTGTTGTCTCCCCCCTTGATTGAGACCTACTACATCTTTAAAAGGACACCTAGATTCTTCAAAAATAACATCCTACTTATATGGATAATCTTGGATTGAAGGTTATATAATAATTAACCCTTTTGATTAGTTGGTACCCAATAACAACATAAGGTTCAGAACGGTGCTGAAATTTATCATGAGGCTATAAAATTGTAGCGAAAGCTAGGCACCCAAAGACCCTTAAAGTGGACAGATCTGGTTGATGGTTGTATAGAACTTCATAAGGGGTCTTGTTCACTAAAATTGAAGAGGGAGTCCTGTTGATCAAATAATTAAGTGGTTGTAGGTCTTCCCCCCAAAATTTTAAAGGAATATGGGACTGAAAAATAAGACTCCTAGCAACTTCTAATAGGTGGTGAAGTTTTCTTTCAACCACCCCATTTTGTTGTGGTGTTTAGGGGCATGAAGTCTCATGTACTATCCCTTTACTAGTGAAATGAGTTTTCAATTCAGCATTAACAAATTCCAAACCATTGTCTGTTCTTACTTTCTTAACAACAAAAGAAAATTGAGTAGTAACATAAAGCAGAAAATTCTTTAAATGATGAACAGCCTCATTTTTATTGATCATAAGAAAGGTCCAAGTATAGAGGGAAAAATCATCTACAACATCAAAAAATAGCGATGTCCTTTATAACTGGGAACCCTATAGGGTCCCCAAACATCTACATGAATCAGCTCAAAACTACTATGTGTTTTAGAAGTACTAAAAGGAAAAGGTAAGCGGGCTTATTTAGCACGAGAACAAACAATACATTTCTCATCAATAATAACATGAACTTCTATCTGAATCAAGTCTAGTTATCTAAGTTTGTTCATGGGAACATGACCCAATCTGTTATGCCAAGTAACGTGTTTAGTAGAAACATGCATCACACTATCCATTTTGTTAACTTTTTCAATGATATAGAGACCACCATAGAGGCTACTAATCCTCCTTGTTTTCCCAGTTAAGGTGTCCTGCAGTGTACAATAATCATAGTAAAATGTAGCCACAAATTCTTTACTTGCTATTAATTTAGATACAGAAATGAGGTTATAACAGCAACCAACAACATAATAAACATCCTTTGGAGCAACATTATCAAGGATCTTAACAGTGCCTACGTGAGTGATTAGCATCCTGTCACCATTAGGAACTGTTAATCTCTAGAATTTCATGTCATTTCAGTACTTTTTCTTTAAGTTTTATGCATTCTTAGTTGTATTTGTTCATATTTTGGCATTTATCCTTGTTGTTTTTGAGCTTATAAAGTTTGTCACTTTTGCAAGATTATTTTGGTCTAAAAATTAAAGTTTCAAGCCACTTGGAAGCACTTCGGAAGGAATTAAAGATCAAGGTTTCTAAAGAATTATATTATGGTGATCAAAGAAGAAAAATAGAGGCCAAATCATAGGTAGAACTCCTCATTTGAGCTAGAAGTACAAAACTTTCCAGAGGCAAAATGAGCTGCAGTGCACTTTGACTTGGCTGCGGCTCAACTAAAATAGAGGAAAACTTGGCTGTGGCGCAAAATTTTTAGGGCACGGCACAGTCATTGATAGCAAAATGCACAGTTCAACTAAGCTTGAAAATTATAGGTTTTAAGCCTTAATACTCGACTTTGGCCGCCATTCTTCAGATCTGGGTGGTTCTTGAGAGTATTTGGCTGTGCTAGGGCTTGCTTCTTGGAGGAGATTGAGCTAGGAGTTGGAGTTTTGAAGAGATTTGGGCTTCTTTCCTTGGTTTTTCCTCTCTATCTTGCTTTCTCTACTCTTGTTTCATATTTGTGTTGATATAGATGTATGTTTACATGGATTTTCTGAGTACGTGTGGCTAAATACTTTGATTCTAGGATGATTTTGAACTTTTGTATGGATTAAGTACTCATTTCCCCTATATATTTGTGATTAATGATATGATTGTGTTGATTTTACTCTATGCTTAGTGCTTCTTGTTGATTGATCACCAATGAGATTGTTGGGTTCTCTTGATTGATGCTTGAGAGGACTAGATTGAGTGTAGAACTTGGGTTTAATTGGGTGAGAATTTGAAATTTGCGAGTTGGATGGATGGTTTTGTTAATGAGATAGAGATACTCATTAACCTCACATAGTCACATAAGGTTTGCAATTAAAATTGGGGCTTAATTAATTAATTAACAGATTAAGGAATTAATTGAGCCAAACACCTATTTGGAGACTTGAGAGAGCACTTATAGGTAATTTAGTGTCCTTGGCTAGCATAATCTATAATTAAGAAGCAAATACAATGGGGATTTAATTGAGTACTTTTGAAATATAAGGGGGATAAATAATCCTAGATCCCTTTGAATCATTGGAATTGAAGAATCACTTTTTCTTTTTATTAATTTTTAATTTTATAAATAGTTGCTTTCACTCTTGATATTTGTGTTACTCAAATTAAGCAAAAGTGTGATAATCAATATTTGACCGAGTTTTGAAACCAAATCCTCATGAGAATGATACTCTACTTATCACTTTATTACTTGTGACGACCCGTGCACTTGCATTGCGAACAGGAACCTTAATTACTCTTATAGGACCTGAGTATTTATCCACTGTATTAAACATGCTTAGACTATTCACAAAATGACGCGTTGCACCAGAGTCAAGGATCCAATTAGATTCACAAAATGACCTAGGGACAGCAAGAACTATACCTGAGATGGTTTCCTCCAGATAGTCAGTTATGCCTATTGCTATATCATCTTGTTCCTTTTGTAGGAGTCTCAATATTTGATCATATTGTTCTTGGGTAGGTGAAGATGAGATGGTGGTAATGGTAGTAGGATTATAAGGTTGTCTCCCTTGAAGATTGGTGGGAAAACTGACCAACTCATGACAATTTTCTCTTTTGTGGCCTTTCTGATGACAATGAGAACATTCTTCAAAGGATCTACCTCTTCCTCATTCTTGGCCCCTGCCTTACCTTCCACCATGAGCTGCCATAGTGCCATTGTCAAAAGAAGAATTACTAGTGTAGGTAGAAATATATTGTTGAGACTCATCCTGACAAATCATAGAGTAGGCTTGACTGATTATGGGAAGTGGTGACTGAAGAAGGATTTGTGTTGGATCCTAATGAAAATTGTTGTTCAGGCCGGTTAGGAATTGAAAGAGTCTTTGTTGCTGAATTGTCTTGGTATATTCTTGAGTGGTGTCACATTTATAGGTGGGTAGTGGCATGATAGCATCAAATTCATCCTAGAGGTCCTTAAGCTTAGTGTAATGTTCAGATACACTCACAGTACCTTGGGTCATGGAATTAATCTTCTTGTGTAGAGCAAAAATACACATACCATCTACCTTGTGAAAGTGATCCTTTAAGTCTAACCACACCAATCTTGCACTGTTAGAGAAGACTATGCTAGTAGCTATCTGCTTGTCCATCGAATTGACAAGCCAAGATAGCACGATTGCATTACACCTATCCCAGAGATCATAAAGTTTGGCATCTTGATTGTCTCGGGTACACGTTCCATCAATAATTCCTATTTTGTTCTTGGCGAGAAGGGCAAGCTTGATCGATCGACTCCAGACTTCATAGTTGTCAGCTCCCTGTAGCACTTGAGATACCAAGGGCACAGATTGAGTGTCCGACAAGTGAAGATACAGAGGCTAGGTGAAGTCTATGAGAGAGTGTGTGTTTGCTGCTATATCATCTTCTTTATCCATCGTAATTTATTAAACTTTGAAATTGGGATGTAGGGCGATTGATTTGGGAAGAAAGGAAGAGATGATAAGAACAAAAGGCACAAGAATGGTTCTTTTTCGAAAACTCTCATCAGAGATGCATGTGATGACAGAGGCGACAATTTTTGAGATGGAAATCTCAAGAATGGTAGTCGACAGATGCTCGAAGAAATGGCAACTACTCGAAGGAATAGCAACTAGGGCTACCCACGATATAGAGAATAGGCATAGCAATTAAACTACATGACGATGTTGTCGTGGATATCGGTGGTCTGTGTACTAATCAGAGTGTCTCCAAGAATTGGGCTATTTTGCTTGTGAGCCCATTCGAACCTGCTACTAAATACCATGTAAAGAACTAGATAAACTGAATACTACTCATATTATTGATGAAGGCCACATGGCCATGAATTTCAATACACATAATAATAGACCCTATGACTCTCATTTATAGGCTATAGTGCCCAACCTAACTAACTTAGGCCCATTTACAAAACTAGATATGACACCTCTTAACACCTAATTTTTACTATAAAACAATTATCAGAGATATTTGAGTCTAATTCAATAGTATAACAGTTAATATCATCAAGGACCCTTGTGGAATCATTAAAGATACGAGTTCATCACTACACAGATGCTTGGAATTTGATTTTTTACACAAGGCAATCGTGCCACCCGCAGTCACTGCAAAAATTTTGACTTTAGTTGCCGCTGAAATTTTTTAGCGGCAATAAAAAGTCGTCACCAAGTATTTGCTGTAGCGGCCATCGTTGATATGTTCCAGTGGCAACAAATTGAGTTGTCGCTAAAAGTATAGTTAATTATCTAATTTTTTTAAAATTTATTGAACAGAATTTACATTATGTTATCAATTTTTATTATTTTAAATTTTTAATTATAAATTTACATTATGAAAATGGACTATTATTACCTTGCTTTATTTTTTTTCATAAAATAATGATACATTTAATGTTTTGAGATGTCAAATATTGTATTTAAATAAAAAAATTATATTTATTGGTGAGAAAAAATAGTTGTAAAAAGTCACACTTTAAGTGGTGACTCTAAAAGTGTGACTTTCAGCGGCGACAATTAAAGTCGCACCTAAACCTCATACTTCCAACGGTGATTTTAAAAAGTTGCCACTGAAAGTATGACTTTCTGCGACATTAATTGAAGTTGTAGCTGAAAGTCACTTTCTTTTGATCATTTGTAAATTGTTAAAGTTTATTTCATCAATTGTATTTTATATAGACACATACATACAACATATTAAACTATATCTATCAAATTAGTAGAAAAATTATTTTTAAGTAGACACTAAAACCAATAAAAGAATTTATATATGTACTCCTTCAGTCTTTAATGTAAGATCTAATTAACTAATTTGAGTAGATTAAGGATATTAGTTAAATTAGTTAATATGATGTGTTTTTTCTAAAACACCTTAAGCATCTTTTTCAATTCCATGCCCCCTCTCCTACTTGATCATTGTTGAGGGAATATTAATAGGGTTAATTTGGAAAAAAATTGATAAACATATGAAATAAGTCTTACATATATGACTAACATCAACTTTTTAATTAGGTCCTATATTAAGAATAAGAAGAGTATATATAATACATAATTGTAAATATATAATACATTTTAATTAAAGTATTGATTTAAACATAAATTCTATGAAAATGAAATATTATTACCTTATTTTATTTTTTTCATCATAAAATGATACATTTAATGTTTTGAGATGTTAAATATTATATTTGAATAAAAAAATAGATTTGTTGGTGAAAAAAAATAGTTGTAAAAATTCACATTTTTAGCGGCGACTCTCAAAGTTTGACTTTCAGTGGCGACAATTGTCGCCATTGAAACTTACGCTTTTAGCTGTGACTTTTTCTGAAACTTACGCTTTTAGTTGTGACTTTTTAAAGTCGTCGCTAAAACTCAAACTTTCAGTAGCGACTTTTTACACTTTTAGCGTCGACAAGTTCGACTTTCAGCAGCGACTTCAATTGTTGCCGCAAAAAGCCATACTTTCAGTGGTGACTAAAAGTCTAAGCATCCCTAATTTTAAATCCTTGACATTTCGAGGAGGATTGATTCATCTTCTCTGATCTGGTAGGATAGGAGTCATCAACATTTAATTCTACCTTTGGTCCTAATTAGGACCGAAGGTAGTATATACTCTTTTCCATACATTTCGACCCATTATTATTTATCACTGATCGATATATGGTGATAATTTAGTTACTGTATTTCTATTGCTATCCGGTTAAAGTCCTTGAGATTACATCTGAATGTTCACATATTGTCGTAGAGCTTCCTCCGTGCTTCTGGCGGCAGAAAAGCATGACTATCGATTTTCTCGTGAGGTGCATTTTGGTTCATTGGCATAGAAATTGTCGAACAAGGTCGATGATTACAAACTTAAATGATCTATAAACTATAATACCTTTTCGTTCAATCCTTTTGAAGTTCACCGCTATGCAATGTGCCACATCAGACAATTTCTGGAAATACGTTTATAATCTTAGGTCATGTGCTATACTTTGAAGTTGGTATACTACGAGATCCTCTTCTAAAATAAAAAATAAGAAGTAAAAAAACGAGTATTGCTGATCAAACAAACAAACGGGAGGAGGATAACAAATATAATATCTCGTTGATAGATAGAGGAATGCTTCGTACAGGTGAAAGGCAAAATAGCCAATATTCCCTTATTAGTGATATATATGAAGAGGCATAGCCACGAACTGGACTGCACTTATTTGGTGGGAACACACATATTGGTATAATTATGAAGAAGAAGTGGTCAACCAACTTGGGGGAGGGAGGCAACCTTGTTGTTGGGACCCACGAAGAGGTAGACACGGTTGCAGCAGAAGTCATGAGACACAGGTTGGCCTTGCTGGACCCTAACCACACTCACCAATGGGTTGGTTTTATTGATCACGCTAATTGCCGCGTCAGCATCCTTCCCCACCATTTCTGACCAGCTTACTCTGTGCCCTTTTTTACCTACCACCAATCAAATAATAATCAGATCTTTCTCATCCATTTTTTTCCTCTAAAAAAATTCTGATGTTTAAAGCTTCTGACATATATTTATGTTCAAGGGGGTACGGCTATCATATATAATTTCCAGAACTTACTTTGATCGAACATAGCTCAATCGGCTTTGATTTTTGTTAGAATTAACTTCATTTTTTTTTACCAAAAAAAAAAGTGGTTTTGATCGATGAAGTTGATTATTGTATATTAATATTACCTAATGAAGAATATAGTTAGAGAGAAAAAGAGGATGGAGACATGGCTCTTCCTTTTTTTCTCTCACTTCTCTCTCTGTGTCTGTGTTGTTGGATCACTTCTTTGAAACTTGCGAATTGTTGGTTCTTATACACACACACTTTCACCAACGGCTCATAAATAATATGAATCCATGTTTATTACGTACGGATGACCATACTCTGTCCCCCAGGAACCTCCTGTAATAATTATTCTATATATGATATGAACACAATGTATAATACTATCATGCATGAATATAGTAATAAAATTTATAATAAATTACCACACTATTTACGGATTATAAATTGTAAGGTTCATTTCTCATATCTCGATCTCTATAATTAGAATGATTTTATGAATCTCCTTTATACTCAAGAAAATATTACTACATGTTAAAATAATTTATCATTTAAAATAAACTACTGTTGTTTTTTTTCCCTTTTGCCAACAATCAACTACTGTTGTTGGATCATCATCTAATAAAAGAGGCCATTTACATGCAGATAGAAGGTGAATACGTTTCCTTTGGTCCAGTGAATGGCTTAAGTATTGATTCATGTATATCCATTACTTGTCATTGAGTGAGATAGGTATGTTCAAAGTACAAATAGAGAAATGTGAATAACTTAAACATTTTGAACCGGATTATAAGATAACATTCACTTTGGTCTAAGCATTTAGTGAGTTGTTTTTCAATTTTACCCCCATATATTCTCTTTCCTTTTTAATTCATTTATTACATCTTTTACTTATTCTCTTCATTAATAAGGGTATATTAGGAAAAACAAATATATGCCTTACACATTTATTGTTTTAAATTGATTTTAATTAGTTTCTTGAGAAACATAATGGATAAAGTTTAGCTTATATTTTGAACCGGAGGGAGTATAACTTAACAGGCACTAATAAAATTAAAAAGTGATGAAATTAATGCTTATTATTTAAGGCTTAACTTTTCTCTTTTTTTAGGAAAAAAATCAGAATCTGATTAAACATAATATACGAAATCCAATTTCCAATATACAAAGTCAAATCAAATCTATAAAAATATTGTAAATATACAAAATAAAATAAAAAACCTGTAAACAAATTTCAAAACATAAAATCAAATCAAATCTCATTTTCTACATACACCGTCATCAAAACTACTGTATGAGCAGCCACACGCTCAAATTGCAAAAAATTTTAAGCAAATCTTGAGCTTCTTGCTGCCTAAAATGGTCAAGCAAATCTTTTTTAATCATTACCATAAAATATATAAAAAGATTAATGAACTTTCCTTATTGTAACAAAAATAATCCCTATTGGGAGAGGTGTTGATATTTAGTACCCGACGATGCTTCAAATGAAATTGTCTCCGATAGGAAGATACTTATGCGTAGCCAAAAAAAAAAAAAAAAGAGGAATGATATCAATAGAAAAAAATTAATGAATGTTAAATGTTTAAAGATATATATTTTTTTTTAAGTTTTTAAATTTTTTGGTAATTTAGGTGGGCTACCTCATTCTGATCCTCTAAATTAAAGAGTCAAGTTTCAATTTTCAATTCGCCAAACTAATTGAGATGAGTTAAATGAATACCCGTTTATATTTTGACATATCTATTCTATTTAAGATGCAAATTCAAATAACTCCCCTTGTAAGTGAGAGATTGTAGGATTAATCTCAGTTATAATATCATGCAGTTAGTGTCTATCCTTAGCTTTTAATTTAAAATAAAAATATGAAAAATTTATAATAATATACTACCTCCAATCTTAATTGTAAGAGCTAGTTGATTAATTGAAATATATTAAGAAAATAAGTTAAGTTAGTTATTCGTAATAAATAGGTGTTGTTTTTCTTAAAATATCCTTACTAATCAAGTTTATTAGTTAGAACTACTATTATTAGAAGGACTATATTAAGAAAAAATAGATAAACATGAGAGACAAATTAGATTGGAGTTTTATATTTAGAACCAAAATAAAAATCAAATGAGGTCTTATATTAAGAATCGGAGGTAGTATGTTACAAAGCTCTTATAAAGTTCAGCTTTTAGAAAGTTCAAATGAAAACATATTCAAGATGCATTTGTCTGTTTTCTCATCCATCCTTATTTTAGAATTGTAGTGGAGGAAAGATAACATACTAATATAAACATACAAGATAATATTAATTGAGGACAAAGGGATCGATCATGGGCAATTAGGGTTTCTTCCAGGTCCGCCATAAAAGAAGAAGTTGCCCCAATCATCATTATGATCAGTTCGGAGATCATAGCAATTGGGATGATCAACGTAAGGGACCAAGTTACCAGCAGGCAAGAGTTGGTTTTGGCCATTAATATACTTAATGTTGATGAAGTAGCCAGCCTTCCCTTGACCTTCTGAAGGAAAATGGCCACTTCCCATTTGCGTTGTGCTGTGCTGGCCTTCTGATTCTGAGTTTACTACTTCACCTCCCAACTGTATCGCTGTTGAACTATCAGATAAGTGTGAGAACAAAGACGAAGGCCAATATCCCATGACTTTATCTTCACCATATTGCATCTCAATTTTCAAACAAAACAAGACATCTCACACATGCTGATTTGATGATCTACAAGAATAAATAGTGGTTTAGCTACGTTTACCAAAAAGATTGAGTTATATTACTTTGAAAAATCATAGTGCTGTCCCAATTAAGTAATCTGATCACTAAAAAGTACCTTCCAGATCATGATGGTGATACCATATTGGGAATTAGCGTCACCATAGACAGATAATGGTGTGATGCGACTTCCCACAGCTATTCCAGCATCAAGTTGAACAAACCCAGAACAAAGAAGGTCATAACATCCGGTGCTTTTATATGAATCACTCTGTCAGTGTCATATATTAAAAAAAATTGAGAATCAAAATGACAAAAAGAAAACGATTGCAAGAATGTGCGCGCGCGTGTGATTGCTAAGGACCTTGAGCTCACAGTCCAGTAGGTGAACAGTCTGGTCGCGTTATCCCCATATAGTTGTGGGTGCACCTAATTGGCCAATAGCGAAATAGAGAATGAGATCGATAGGAAGTAACATTAATAAATAGCAAGAATTATTCTTAAGGACCGACTTCACGAATCTTTTATTTCTATTGATAAGAATTCATTGTTACGGTCAGCGTAAGACACAACGTTATTATCCTTGAATACCCAGGTTGGAGTACATTGTAGCAATTGGAACGGTCAGCGTAAGACACAACGTTATTAGAAGTCACCATTTGGTTGTTACCATTAACAAATTTAATATCCTTGAAATAACTAGCTTTTCCCTGCAAAATGCCCACTTCCCATTTGTGTTGTTGTGTGTTGTCCATTAGTTCCTGAGTTTCCTACTTCACCTGCTCACTCTATCACTGTTGCACTGTCTGATAGACTTGAGAACAAAGAGGAAGGCCAATATCCCGCAATTTGATCAGTGCCATATCGCATCCACCAGTCTACATCGCCTTTATCCTGTTCATTAATTATCACAATTATTAATTACTATCTCTGTTTCAAATACAAGGCACTTTCTGAAAAGTTCTACATTTCAATATGTGAGGCATTTTACAAAATTCTGAGGAAAAATAATATTCCATTTAGTCCTTGATACACGAGTTATTTGACTGATTTGAGTATATTAAGAAAGTTGGATTAATTAATTAATTATAGCAAATATGACATGATCTCCATAAAATACCCTTGTGAAACACTATATCACTATATCAGTTTATAAGTAAATTAGCTTGTAGAAAAATAATAAATATGAGAAACAAAATAAATTGAGGTCTTGTATTTAGAATCAAATTCAATCTCCAACCAGCTCTTATACACATTGGGAATGGATGGAGTATCTTTTTATCTTGACTTTCAAGAGGAGTATATCAAAATTACTTGCTTCCTATTTAATACAAATAATTAATAATTGGCATTATGTAAAATGATATACCTTCCAGATGGTAATGGTGATTTGATACTGGGAATTAGTGTCATTGTATAGGGATAAGGGCATGATGCTGCTTCCCAAAGCTACTGCAGAGTAAACTTGAACAAAGCCAGAACAAAGAAGATCATAGCATCCCGTGTTCTTACTTGAATCACTCTGTCATATATACAGAGGTAAATGAGAGAAATTTCTAAGGACTAAGAAAAATATCTGAACTAACAAATCAAACATGTAGGGCTGTTATGAAAAGTTGAACTCACAGTTCAAAATGTGAAAAGCCCGGTGTGATTATCCCCATATAGCTGTGGATTCACCTAAATATCCAAATCAAAAATCGACAATTAACTAGATAGATAAGTGCATAATAACTTCAACAGATATTCAAGCATACAAAAGCATGAGAAGCCAAAAAAATGTTTTATTTTATATGTCAGTATTTTCTTATTATTAATTTAATTATTTTTGTTCAATCTTCAGTTTAAAAATATAAAGAATACCTGCCAACCAGCTTCAATAACTTCGATATTTTCAGGATCAGAACCACTTCCAACCCAAGTTGCAGAGAGACTATATTCTTGGGATTGTTCAACATTAGGATTCCAAACGTTCATGGCTCCCTTGCCTCCATAATATTTATCTCCTTTAATAAATACTGAGGCATACTGGAAACTCCAAAAGCATCAAAGAAACAAGAAAAATACATCAAACAAAGCAAAACGAAACACAAAATCTAAAGCCTCTCTCATTTTGGGTTGTGTGTGTGTGTAGGGACAATACAAGTACGTACCTCGTATCCCCCTTGACCTCCAACATTTGGGGTTAAGGGTAGTACGACGTTCTTGAGATTCTTCTTCCCGAATTGTTGCATGGAGCTTGCTCTCAGTATGTCCTCTTCTCTTGTTCTTCTTATCGGAATAGTACCCTCTGGACAACTTCCACTTTGGTGCCATAGCTGAACGATTGGCTTTGATTTTGAAGATATTTCATCACTCACTTCAAGTATATTATCTTGTGGTTGAAAATTGGGCCTCATCTTCATTCAAACATGAAATCGTCAATCGGATTGAGTTTTTTTTTTATCAGGAGTTTAAAGTTATACATATCTATATGAAGCAATCAAGCCAAGTGTTTCCCCTTAATCTTGTGATTTTTTAGTTTCGGATGATTAAAAGCTGGCTGACTTAGAATAGAGACACAATCGATAATATCTTCATCAGGACTCTGGATTAAGAAAAACAAATTGTTGACATAAACTACCATAAATACTAAAACTTACCAATAATTTTCTTCACTGTTTCAAACATAACGGGAATGAGAAACCAGGAGATGAATTACATACCTTAATGGACTTAGCAGCTGGTTTATTCAACTTCTTCAAAAGTTTATCAACCTCAAGTTTATGACTATGACTGATAACTGTGTCTTGATCTGCTATTATCATCCGCACAGAAAACAAAAACAAGAAGAAGAAGAAGAACACCTTCTCTACCCAGCTGGTATTTTCGTTTCCTAATTTGTCCGCCATTGTTGGTGACAAAGATATATCAAGCAAGAACCATTTGTCAAATTTCTCAAGGGGATACACAAGACCTGATGACACTAATTTATAGGCTGATTTGTCCTAGTACATTGTGAAGTTATTTAATTTGATTGTCCTTTTTATGACAAGATTTTCCCCGGGAAATGAACCTGGTAATTAACAACGATAACCAAAATAAAGACACTTTTTAATGTTTAAATCTGTGATATCCATGCACGCGGCAACCATACATAGTGTTGGCTTTCGTAAAAGAAAAAAATGAGATATATAACAATGTATGTAACAAACTGTCTTCCCCTTTATGTAATCTTTCTTTCACTCTACGCATGTTTCTTCAATTGTATGTATTTTTCTTCCATGACCACTAAAGGAATCGCGTTTCCAACTTGTCTTTTATGTAAGTCTTCTTCAATAGTGTGTATGCTTCTCCAGTGTTCTTAAAGTTTTCTTCTATTAACATGATTTCTGGAAACATTGTTTCACTATTTGGAAAAGTTCTATGTTTTCAGGAAAACTTGTGATCATATTCTGAAATTTTATATGTACGTGTTTTCATTTAATGACAATTTCATCATTTCCTCCTCATATCTATCTGCCCTAAAGGATATTATTGATCATTGAAATGATTTTCAGGTCCTTTTATACAATAAATTTGCCGAGCAGATCCTTTTAAACAATTTTCTCAATTTTTTTAATGTTGAGTGGCGACAACTATTATATTTCAGAAATGTTTCAAAATTTAATAAAACATTTCTCACTCATTTAAAAAAATGTTATTCTCTGATTCACTCTTTTCACTCTTAAATAATAACTTCAACTTGATCAAGGTAATTTTGAGAAGTTTAAGAAAATTTTATATTTAACAAATTTTAACAAATTTCATTAATTTTAAGAAGTCGTCAACATGTCCTTTTTTTTAGCATAGGGAGTATTGTATTTATATAGAGAGTACGTAAGGGTTAATATCATCTTTAGTATATAAAATTAGATCTTGTTTTGGTTTTAGTTCCCCTGAAATTCAACCCCGTTGTGATCCATCTAAAGATTTTTAGTTACGTTCCTAAAACATTGTTTTAAGTGCCTAAAACCTTAAAACCACTAGTTTCCCATTTCATAGACCGTAACTAAAACAAAGTCAAATTTTATAAACTAAAGGTGATGTCATCCCCAAAAAAGAAATACATTTTATCCCTTCCACGACAAATTGAAGCACACGACATACATCGTCAAACACCATATAACATTATATTGTACCTGATTGATAACCTCTTGAAATTCCTACTAATTTGACTTGTTTTAGCACTCTTTAATGGATTTTGGAAGTTAATTGTGTAGGATTTTCCTCTTAAAGTTAGAAAATATAATTTGTCAAAGTGAACTTTGATTTAGGCTAACCATTGGGAGATTATTGGTGCAAGGCTTCTATTCTTTGTGTAGGAAAGTGCAAGAGCTGAAAGATGATTACAAGGAGAAGGATTCAACCGAGTCTGGGCGATCAGGGTAGACCAAAGACCTAGAGTGAGCAATGAAGAGGGACCGGAAGCAGAAAAACAAAAAGGGAACCAACTGCCGCAGCGCATGAAGACAACTGCCACGGCGGTTCCAATAGAGAAGATTGAAGGCATTCGGTGTGATCCGCCGCGGCGCCTATCCCCATCCGCTGCGGTGCCCAAGCTGTCTAAAGAAGATGCTATTCGGTGTGAGGAGCTATGGCTCCTGACCATATCCACCGCAGCGCCCAACCTTTCACCCAAAGTCCCATTCTGTGTAATCCGCCAGGCTGATGACTAGGTCCATCACGACGTCTGACCCCTCGCAACTGTGCGTTTTACACTATAACTTAAAAATCAGGGCATATACATAGGGGGACTAGTGATTTTTGGATATACTTCGACCTTGGGGTTCATTTAGAGGCTTGCTCTACTAGGGTTTGGAGGTTTTAAAGCTTGGGAACATTAGGCTCAAAGTTACAAGAGATTGAAAGCTTCTTCCTCATTTTTTTTCTTGGTTTTCTTCTCCTCTCCTTTGTTTCTGTAATGGCTAGGAACTATCTTTATAGTTGTGGCTCTTTGCTAAACATGTGTAGCTAGAATAGTCATCTTAGGGTTATTTTGATCTATTATATGAATTAAGACTTGTTTTAACTCTCTCTTTAGTGTTAATGATAATGTTTTGTTGTTTTTACCTTGAGCTTATTGCTTCCTTGTGACGGGCCATCATTTGGATTGATTAGTTGATTGGTTGAAGCTTGAGAAAATTAAATTAATCTTTGAACTTTGGTAAAAACGTGCTAGACTGGAAATTTATCTTATTAAATGGAAGGCTTGTTGATAAAATAGAGATATATCTATTGATCTAGCATAGCCTAAAAAGAGGTTTTGGTTTTCAAAGTGCAACCTTTTCAAACAAATGTAAGAAATTGCTATGTTTTATTGAGATTGCAAAATTTGGTTTTGACTTGAGAAAGTTTAATCAATTCTGTGAACCCTGGGCTAACTGAACTTATTGTTAACTACTATTTGAGAAGTGATTAATCAAGTTTTAGGAAGTATATTAGTGAAAAATAACCCTACTAGACCCTTATTTGTCTCAAAGTCAAGTTGAATTCACTTTGATTTAAATCTTTGTTTTTCCTAATCTCATTTCACAACTCTAGTACAACTTTTGCTTCACCTAACCTAATCAAAAACACAATTATATATGATTTTTAACTCATCGGGCCTTAGTCTCTGAGGGAACTATACTTTTTATATTACTTGTGACCCGTCCTCTTGCGGTTAAGCTATTCGGCGAACAATGATCTGATACAATGTCACACCAAACACTAAATACATAGCGTTATTAAAATTGTATCTCCGGCCAATCTTATTCTATGAGCCTATATACGAGGCCTTGGATATAATATCCATCCCATGGATGAGGTCTTAACTATATATAGTACTAGTGATTAGGCTACGGAGTTCAATCCATGCAGGCCAATAGAACTCCCTTCTTTCCTTGACATAGATGGATGGATTTAGACTTTTCAAAGTCCCTCATGTTTAAATTAGGCAATTTGAGTTTCTTCCAGGGCCACCGTAGGAGAAGCAGACATCACCATTCATGACAGGTTTAGGGTCAGTGGGTTTGCTAGCAAAAACCTTAAAGTTATCAGGAGTGACCAGAGTATTGTTCTCATTAACAGTGGAAAGTTGTTCAAAATAGCCAGCCTTCCCATAACCTGCCTTGGAGAAATAACCACTTTCCATTTCTATTGTGGTGTGTCTCCCCTTAGATTTCCTGTTTAATACTTTTTCGATTCTTAATATAGGACCTAATTGTTAAGTTAATTTTATTCCTAAATATAAGATTTATTTCTCATATTTATCAATTTTTCCTAAATTATCCCTATAGATACTCCCCCAACCATAATCAAGTAAGTGAGAAAGGAAGGATATTAAGAAAAATGATTATGATGTTTTTGGAAAAACATATCATATTTCTTATAATCAACTAACTTACCTAGCTTCCTTATTTAACCACATTAGTTAAATAGATTTTATATTAAGGACCAGAGGAGTATTTCACTTCCCTACCGTACTATTGTTGCACTCTTTGACCGACAATTGAGCATAGAAGCTGCCCAGTACCCCATATTTATATCCTGAGCTCTCAACCACCAGTTTCCACTTCTTGGATCTTGGTCATTGTTATTATTAATTATTGTTATCATGTTCATTAGTTTACAAAAATATAAATTAATTTGTAGTATCACTAAAATTTAGATATAAACAATTTAAAATTTCAGTAAATATGTGTAAATTGAGAGAAATCCTCAGAATTACACATGTAAACTTTGTTTGGATGGGGAGAAAAATAGAATGGAGAGAACTATCAAGAGGAAAAACTTCCGAAAATATTATTGCTCTTAGAAGTTTTCTTTCATAGTATTCTCTCCTTCCCATTTTCCTCTTCATCATCGTTCTTTAAAGGTTATTTAGGATAACCTCCTTGAAATAATTGCCCTTAATTTGTCGCTTTGGGGTTACTCCAAAAATTAACCGAATTAATGTAATATAGTGCACAATCCGGGTCGTATTCACTTTGAGGAGCCAAAAACAAAATTAAATCCTAGTAAATAAATGCAAGTAACCTAAACTATAAAAAAGGATTTTTGATTTGATAATTTCTAAGTAAACACCTTGAATTAAATTGAAATTAAAATACTTTGTTTTGTTTTTATATAAAAATGATTAAAATGAATGAAGATTAAAGAAATGAAAATGAAACAAACAAATAACAATGATAACAATCAATCCTCTAATTCAACAACGCAGGCAATCATCACTCCAAAAGATACGAGAGTTAAAACAATGAATTAAGAATTATAATTAAGCTTTTAATCCAACAACCGAGCCACCTCGAATTGTCACAAAATATTTTTCTAAAATCCCAACTTATTGACTGCAACCAGAATAATAAAATGGGATTAAGGATGCTAAAAACCAATGCTTAGTCAGAACTCTTAAATCCAAAACAACAGAATTAAAGTTAGCAAGAGACAATATGATCCAAGATTCCAAGCCACCTTAGAAAATCACAATGTATTAACTCCAAAATCAATACAAATGTCATAACCACAACATTATAATTGAAATTAAAGCTATAAACAACTCAATGTCAAATGCTAAACAATAATCCAGTCACAATAATCTCCAAATATAATCAGATTAAACAATAAAAATTTTCCAATAATCAGAATAACTATCCTAAGACCTAGGAATTGCTAAACAACTATTGGACAGAAAATTAAAGCAACTAAAACTCCCTTTTGATGTCCGAACTCCTGCCATTATTGTTGAATTAGAGAATTATGAAGTTAGCCACGGTTTGCCATAAAAAATGCCACCTCGAGCAGTCTACCATATCCAGCCATGAAGAATATGGAAGGAAGAGTGGAGAAAATCGTCGAGCTTCTCTGGTTCTCCTTCAAGCCGTCACTCCCTTGGTCCTCTGATTCTGTCAGAACGTGGAGAGGGAGAAGATGATCACCGTCGCTGGTCTCCTCTAGTTCTATCACTCTGTTCTGCTCGCTGTTGATTCTAGACAAAGGAAAAGAAGAAGATGATAAGTGTTGCCGTCGAGCTCCTGCTTCTCTCCCTCTGGTTTGCTTACGCTCACCATCTTCTCTCTGCCACCAGTGAGAAGACGCAGAGAAGATGAATGGAGAGATTTCCGTCAATGGTCTCGCCGCCTGGTTTGCCCTTCTCTTTTTATTTCTGCCGTCGTCACTCTTGTGCACGTCCTTCGGTCCTTCTCTAGCGCCGTCAGGTCCCCTGGTCTATGTCTCTGCTCTCGCTGTTCGTGTGTGCGCCCCCCGGTCCTTCCACCAAGATGATGATAGATATTGATAATATTGATATTAGGGATGGGAGCAAAACACAACGTTTTGCTCTCCCCTTTAATTATTATTTATTTATTTATTTCTCTTTTTTTTAATTTTTAAAACTTCTAAAAACCTGCAATCAAAATTTAAGAATAAGTAGCATTAATTGTCCTAAAAAATCAATTACTCACGATTAAACCAAAATATGACAATTTTGCCCCTATAAAATAATAATTCAAAATAAAATATATTAAATCAATTAACAATCAATTAGGCCAAAAGAACTAGTTAAGTTGACAAAACCCATATAAAAGATATCAAAATATATAAAACAATTGAGTTTGTCAACTCCCCACACTTAGCCTTTTGCACTCCTGGGCAAAACATCAATAAAGAAGAATTCAATAAAGAGACTCAATGCAAGCAAACATAAAACTAACTAAGCATGAATGTGCAATTAACTCAAGCAACCTTTATTCCTAATCAATCAACAATTGTAGAATACTTCAATGCAAAGAAATTAACACTTGAAACATAGCAGGATAAAAGAAGAGAAACATAATAGAGCTCATATAGGGTACAAGTGTTTCACTCATCTCTGAAATGGGAAAAATTTCACTCAATTCACCTTGATTAGCACCTACCATTAGCTTGTAGAGATTCTAATGTCTCCACCACTAACATACCTTAGACTCATGATCAAGGGGACTTGAAGGGTTGTAATGTTGGAAAGTAGGGCCAAATGAAAGAAATGAACTAACAAGTGAAATGCATGAGTAGTAAAATATCAACTCAAAGTGAGCTAAAGTACAATCATGAAAGAACACCAAAGTGCAGATTTTAAACTTTTGAAACAGAAATCCTTGCTCTTCAAACCATCATGGAATGCCTTATTTCAAATTTTATTTTGTTGTAACTTATTTTCTTTTTCTATAACTTCCTTTTTTTTTTTTTCTTTTTTTTCCCCATTTTTTTGTTTTTCTTTTTCTTTTTGGCATCCAAACCCAAGAAGGCAGAGATATAGACTTTAATTATGTACTTTTCAAAATGAAAAACCAAATAACTCATGCAAAACACCTGCTAAAAAAACACAATGAATGGAATGAAAGTGAAGGCTCAAAGGGGTGAACAAAGGTTAAATGAAGTGGTTTGTGTTTGGGTAAAGGTTTAGAAATGAATGCCCCTATCATCTTCACAAATCTAAGTATTAATGCAGCTTTGACAAAGAATCTAAACAAGTTCTAGAGGTTAACCACAATTAGGTGAAAATCACACAAGATGAGAAAGAATATATGGCTCAACAATCCTTCCATCAAGGCTTTCTCCAAGATGTTTCCTCCTTATGGGTCAAGTTATGAAACAAGGTTAATAACACTGCACCAAAGGCATTCTACTATGCTAATCAACTAAGAACAGAGATCACTTAAATCAAATGCAATCAAACTCAGCCGTGCAACATTCACAAGCATTGTGCAAAAGGATTTTAAAAGAGATGCCCAAGGATTACAAAAGTCAAAAGTCAGCAACAGAGAAAACAACAACTCGCCCATACAGCAGTGCAGAACACTGAGGCGAATGAAAGCAAGAGGACATAGAAACTAGCAGCAAAATTCCAAGCAAGAATCACTCTCAAGTCATGCAATGCAATTCAGAAATCAACCAATAAGGCAAAGAAAGAGCAATTATAGCAGCAATACTTAGGAAACAGGAGCAAATCCAAAGGCAAATTTTTTTTTTCCAAAAAAAAACTCAACAACTCAACAACAATCCCTCCCCCATACTTGATCAATACATTGTCCTCAATGTAAGAAAAACAACATTATCTTAACCTAAACTCTCGGGTGAAGTGGAAGTTGTGAAGTCCGATTTGAAATCGAAGCACAACATATCACTATCACGAAGAAGAAAGAAGGGAGAGATAGGATAAGATAATGTGAAAAGAAAATGGACAAGCATAAATCAAGTGATCAAAAGAGATGGCAGAATCAAGAGGAAACAAAACAAACAACTACTAAATAGAAATAAATAGCTACATACAACTACTAGAGAAGTTTCCTCCCCCACACTTACTCCTAACTATCTCAGCAAACAGATATCACCAGCAACACAACAGAAAGTAAAAGAGTAGGGTGGAAGGGAACAACCTTGTGATCAGGGGGCCTTTGATCCTCATGGTAATGCTTCAGCAGATGGCCGTTGACTTGTGAAGTTATACCGGTCTCCTCATCTACGAGCTCTACCGTGCCAAAGGGATATACTTTAGTAACTCTAAACGGACCTTCCCACTTGGTGACAAACTTCCCGGGCATCAGCTTCAACCGGGCTTTAAACTTTAGAACCTTGTCACCTTCATGAAACTGCTTCCTTAGAATCTGTTTGTCATGAATCATTTTCAGCTTGTCTTTGTAGATTCTGGCATTGTCATAGGATTCAAGTCTCATTTCTTCAAGTTCTTGGAGTTTCATCTTCTGATTGACTAGTGAAGATTCGAGATCTGCATCACATGCCTTGATTGCCCAATAAGATTTGTGCTCGATCTCCATAGGTAGATGGCAACATTAGCAAGCCTTGCCATAAAGCAACCGGAGGGGGGACATGCCTATAGGGGTCTTGTAGGCAGTCTTGTAAGCCCAAAGAGCTTCCTCAAGCCTTTCACTCCAATCTTTACGGGATGGTTTCACAATCTTCTCAAGTATTCGTTTCACTTCCCGGTTAGAGACTTCAGCTAACCCATTCGTCTGAGGGTGATAAGGAGTGGCCAGCTTGTGATTGACTCCATGTTTAGCCAATAGAGACTTGATGGTCTTGTTGCAGAAGTGTGTTCCTTGGTCACTAATGATTGCTCTTGGAATTCCATACTTACTAAAGATATGAGAACGTAAAAACTTGGCAATAGTAGAAGCATCATCTTTCCTAGTTGGCATTGCCTCTACCCATCAAGACACATAATCTACTGCAAGTAATATGTATGAAAACTCAAAAGACGAAGGGAAGGGACCCATAAAGTCCATGCCCCACACATCAAAGATTTCACAAAAATGCATAGGTCTTAGAGGCATCTCATGCTTCCTACCCAAACTCCCAAACCTCTAACACTTATCATAAGACTTGCAGAAAGAATAAGCATCCTTAAATAGAGAAGGCCAATAAAAACCACACTCTAAAACCCTCCTACACTTGTCATGGTTGCTTCCGGGAGAATATAGTGATTCAGACAAATTAGGGATGGTGTTGCTATCCTTCATCCCAAATCGTTGGAAAGAGCCTGCCCTCGTTATGTCATCTTTTATTGTTCTTATAGGAATTGTTCCTTCGGGACAACTTCCACTTTGGTGCCACAACTGAGCAATTTTCTTTGATTTTGAAGACCCTCCTTTTGGAAGAAATGTTGGCCTCATCTTCATTGAATACCCAATAATTGGCCTCAGAATTCAGTTATAGTTTGAAAATCCAATAATAAAACAATAAAACATAATAGTAAATTAATATGTTTTACCTGAATTTTGTGATTTTTTAGTTTGGGATGATCGAAAGCTGGCTGATGTAAAATATGGACGTAGTCAATTATGTCACCATCAGGACTCTACGTTTTTTTAACGCCAACTGTTAACCAAAACAATAATAAATCATAAACCCCAAACATAATTTCTTCTTAATCGAAACTCAGAAGAACAAATGATGCTACCAATTTGCCTCAAGTTCCTTAGCTTTGGCGACTCTGTCTTGACCTGCCTTTGTAATGTGAACAAAAGAGAACAAGAAGCAGAACACCACACTTACCACCCAAGTCTTGTTTGCCATTGATGCTAAGAACTATGAAGTAAAGCACCCAAATGAAGATTCTGAAGTGCATGTCCAAGAGTTCATCAACCAGAAATTTATAGGTGATTTGGGATATTCGGAAATTACTTAATTATCCTTTTGGTTGATAGATTTTTCTTGCAAATGGCATCTATTGACAAATTAAAATAATAAATAAGTACTCCTTTGGTCTTATTTGTAAGGTAGGGAGAGAATACTTTTTTTATTCTATTTACAAGTCACATCATTAAATTTTTAACATGAATTAATGTACTATTTTGTCTTTCATTTATTATAGCGTATATTGTTATTTTTTTTTTTTGAAAAGTGCATATGTTGAATATAAGTAAGGTTGAAAAGTTGTTATATTTTAAGGCATTGTTATTGGAATTTAAGATTTTTTTAATTTGTATAAACTGTGAAGCATGTATAAATAAAGGCCAGATGAATATATGATGAAAGATGGACCCACATACATATCTAGACTAATTTTTAAATTACTTTCAACATGTTACAGCAAAATCAAGAAAAATATTAAATCTCATTATCCATGCTTAAGATTTAAAACCTTTCCAACCCTACCCTAATTTAATATACATTATATATCATGAAAAAAAGTCTACATAATAATAAATAAAGAATAAAATTGTACATCTATGTTGAAAATTTAGTGATGTAACTCATAATAGGATAAAAAAAAAATTTCTTCCTACCTTATTAATGAAACCTAACGAGTAGAAATTAGTGGAATAAGGAATTTTCTTTAGTTATTATTATTATTATATATTAATTGTGTCCACATCTGATAATATTATTTTTGGGTGATAATATTAAATAAAGAGTAATATAGCGATGTAACTCATAATAGGTTAAAAAAAATATCTTCTCTCAACCTTTAAATAAAACCCAACGAGTAGAAATTACTGGAATAAGGAATTTTCTTTAATTATTATTATACATTAATTCTCTCCACATTTGATGATATTAGTTTTGGGTCATAGCATTAGTTCTAATTATATATCACTTAACCTTTTACCTCCGAGCGGCACCAACCCGTATACTTGTATAAATCTTGCATGAAAATTGCATAGAGACGTAAAGCTTACACAAAACAAAAGTTTAATTTTTTTTTCTTTTTTATTTGAAAAGAACTCTATCTCCAAAAAAATTTTTTAATAAAAATGGAAAATCCATAAAAAATTAAACTGATAATTTGTATCATTTGACTTTTATGGTAAAATATATATATATATAATAAAATTGAATTGAAGCCGAGAAATATGAGGCAAGCAACTTAATGAAAATTCTGAAATGGATATTCAAGATTTTTTGTTCATGCAACAATTTATATGATGGTCGATGCTGTTTGGAAAATTAATCGATTTTTTTTTTTTTGGAAAAATATTCTTCTTGCAAGAAGAGACATCTTTTAATAATTTAACAAGAAAACAACCAACACTGGCTGGTATGAAACAAAATAAGCATATGCGTGATATTCTAATGTTAATTAATAATACCAACAGTTATTAAAATGATTGTTTTGCAAATTATCTAAATCTTTTCCTGTTTCCTAAAATGTCAATTTAAACTTGCCGAAAGTTTTAAATGAGGAAGCTCTCTCAGCTTTTTCTTCCCTTTTTTTTAGCGCTGGTATTTTGAGTATCTTCTGATCATTGAAATTCTGGTTTTTCTTCAAGTTTCTCTTTTTAATCTCTGGAAATTATTCAATTTTAATAATGGATTTACTTTAGAAATATAAATGAGTGTTATTGAGATAACGTTCTATTAATTTTCTAAAAAGATGAAATAAAATCCATTTTATCAAATTCTGCATTTTAATGTAAGATGATCCTTTCTTATTCTCCCCTATGCAAACCATCTTTCTTTTCCTTTTCAAGGACAAAGCTTAAAGAGGAGAAAATATATCTTATAGTCTAACAGCTATACGATTGTGCAATTCTTTTATATACTTTTTATTAAATCAAATGTCACCAAGTAAAGGAAATCTCTGCAATCATACATTATAAACTATAGGGGAATAAATAACCTCAAAACAATGTATGATTGCTTGTTTACATGACTTTATATAATGTAGGTAGGAACAGGACAACTGAATAACCTAAAAGCCTTTGGGCGTCGTGATACTCTGTACATTAATGTTGGAACTTGGAAATTCCTCCCCAGATTTTTGGGTCCACATCTTCAAATTTTATTCGGGTTAAATTAATACTCTATTATGAATAAAATGTAGAAGCTACCTATATAACTAACTTACAAATGTTAAAAAAAATTAGTTAAGTTAATTACTTATATAAAAAAAAGAGTGTTGGTTGCTCAAAGTCAAAAATATCCTTTTTTAATTATTTGCATTAAAACCCTATTAATGAAACCCCGACTTTAATATGTTCAATCAATACACAGATAATTCAAAGAAAAATGCAATTTTTTGATGAAACCCCAACTTTACACCAACTTCTTTGGTTTCTTATTTTGAAAACAATTTTGTATTTTTTAAAAACAAAAAAATACTTGATAAGTTGTTTTAGTTGGTTGTTCTACAAAAACAAACATACAGTAATATGGTTTTAAAAACTAAAAAAGAAATTTACATTTTTCTTTTTTTTTTTTTTTTTTTTTGAAAAATTGGTAAAACCTTCTTCTCTTCTCACCTACTGCTGACGCGGCAACCGTGGCCTCCCAAATGTGATTATTTTATTATTTTTTATTTCAAATGTGATTTTAAAAAAATCATTCAAGCATTTTTTTATTCTCAACTCTTATTTTAAAGAAAATTTTTATAAATTTGTTCTAAGAACCAAAAAAAAAAAAACAAACAAGCCTTATAAATTTGGAAGATAAAAGAAAATTAAGTGGTAAATAATTCTTTAATTAGTTCCTACATTTATTGCTGAAAGAGTAAAATTTTTTTGGTACAAGAAAGAGTAAAACATTTTATAGTGCTAGAAAAATTATTAGAGAGCTATGGGATTCACTAACTCCATGTGTTCTGTACACGAAACGAAACGATGGCCACTTATAGAGGTAATTTGGGGTGTATTTCTTATTTTTACTAGTCCACCAAGGCTTCATGCTTCATTATCATTCTTCAATTTACATTATCGATCGAGCAGCCCAGTAAAAATATCTTACTTTTCGATTTGAAATATGCACAGTATGTCCCAATTCCGATTTCTAATCATTAGCAAAATTTTAGAGTTTAGTTGGATTATTAATTTTATAAATCTGTAATCATAAAAAAAAATGGAAAAGAAATATGAGAACTTTGATGAGATTAAATATAAGAAAGAATATGTGACAAAAAATCATAGGAAAAATAATGAGGCTCAAATCCCTCCTGAAAAATATGCTCATATTTAGTGCTTAACCATACCTTAAACATGATTATCTCTAATTGGAATTATATTACCTCTAATATGAAGAATATTATGAGCAAGCAAAAAAATTAATTATTGACATAAAAAAAAACTTAAATTCTCATATATATATAAAATAACCCAAATTAAATAAATAATAATAAACTTATAAAATCTAAAATAGGATAGAAAGAATGTTTGCTATGTTTATGTGTGTGTCCAAGGGTGTACACACGAATGATAAATAAAGTAAGTTTGTGATTTTTCAATATATAAGCAATAAAAGATGAGACTTACACGTATATTTTGATTCATCATATCTTATGATTTAAATATATTAGCTAGGAATAAAGAATGAATTGAACTGATAATTTATTGTTATTGATATTATCATAAAAAATTAAATTACTTAAATCAGTATAAAATATTAATTTTATATATTATTACGGAATGAAATAATAAATCTATCATGTTATCGCACGAAGCAAACATTATGAAACACGCTAACATTAGTAACCATCATAAGTGGTTGCCCCAATCATCAGAGTAACCATTGGGGGCAATATATATATATCGCAGCACATAGAATGGCCAGTATGATTGAAAAGTAATTAAGCATTAGGAAACACAACTTAGGTGATCTTTATCCTATACATACATCTCTCTCTCTCTCTCTCTCTCTCTCACACACACACACACGGACACACATATATTAGGTAGAATGGACATAGATTAATTATAGTAAATATATCAAATCAATTCAATACAGGTTTTTGGAGTTGAACCAAAAAAGACTAATGCACACTATGTCTTAGTGAAATCTAATGAAGTTACAATCAACAGTTGGTCCAGTTAGTAAAGAATTAGCTCATAATCTATAAGATCATGACTTCAACATGTGGGAGCTTTTTTGGTAGGCAATGTGTAAGTATTTCTATAACCGCTTATTAAACCTAGAGGTATACTCTGATCCTGGTAAGCTACCAGAACCCAACTCGCCTAGATTTTTCTATAAAAAAAATCCAATAAAGTTACTTATAATATGTGGAATTTGATAGATCATTCGATTTGAATAAACTAAAAAAAAAAAAAACCAATCACACGGGTTAACCTAACTTATTGCGTACCGGTAACTCTCTCCTGCCACTAAAATTTCCATTAAAATCACTGCCATAGGATTCATCAGTTGACTCCATTACTTGGCAAACTAAAAACCATAATCAATACACTGGTTAACTTATTACTGGTAACTACTTCCTACCACCAAACTTTACCATTTTCTGGTGCGCTGCATTTGAATGATGAACATATAATAATATTAAGGGATGAGATGCATGAACTTATCATAACATTAAGGGACAATTAATATGCATATTACTATAATTTGACTTCATTTTTAATGAAGTCCTTATAGTTTTTCTCTTTTTATTGTGTTCTTATTACACTTCCCTTAGTTATAGGTATTGATCCCTAGACTCAAAATTTGTTACTTAGCAAGAGAAATTGGGTTAGTACCTGATGACGTGGCTTTCACCGCTGCAAGAAAAATAGAGAGCTTTCAACAATGAAAATAGTCACTGAAATTCAAATTTTCAGCAAGTCACTCTTGATTCTTAAGTTAGCTAAGTATTGAAAACTGTAAGTTGACAAATGGATTGGTTTTGGAAATTCTTTTTAACTAACTGAATGCAATGAAATTCATTTGTTTTCTTTTTGGCATTTTTGTACAAAAATAGTATAAAAGTATGAAACATGAGTTGTGAATTTTAAAGTTAAGGCAAAAAAAATCTGTTAAAAAACTAGAGTAATTTTAGAAAACTAATAAACTATATTGATTGGCACATCTCAATGCCAAAATCATTTTTTTTTCTCACGTAAATAAATGATTTCCAGAACTTTAAAAATAGAATTTCAAAGAATCCTCATATAAATTTTTTATAATTAGTTATAAATTTTTAAAGTTTGACAAAAATCTAAATATAGCAAATGAATAGCAACCAAATAATCAAAATGCAAATTTTAATTTATGAGCTTCAATTCCATATTTTCATGAATCATAGCACTACCAAATGCGTAATAAAAGCACAAAAATGACAGAAGTGAAATATATAACATGTGTCTTAAATCAATCGTGACGCTCTTTCCAAAATAATTTAAGGGTCTTGCTACGAGAAAAGATGAGCTTGTAAGGCGTATACTGATGAATAAAACATTTGGCAAATTCGAACATCATAGTCCATTAATATTGCTTTTAGATATATCTATTATTCGAATCAAACAAAGATCATGGACAATTAGGGTTTCTGCCAGGACCCCCAAAATAGAAGAATCTTCCCCAGTCATCAGAACGGCCAGATTGGACATCATAGCAATTGGGACGATCAACCTGAGGGAAAGTGTTATCAGCAGGAACCATTTGGTTTTGACCATTAACAAACTTAATGTTCTTGAAATAGCTAGCTTTTCCAAAATGTTCTCTTGGAAATTGCCCACTTCCCATTTGAGTTGTGGTGTGTTGCCCATTAGTTGCTGCATTTACAATTTGACCCCCCCACTGTATGATTGATGCGCTATCAGAGAGGTGCGTGAACAGAGACGAAGGCCAATATCCCATAACTTTATCAGCACCGTATTGCATCCACCAGTCTCCGTTGCTTTTGTCCTGCTCATTAATTATACAAATTTTCTATTTCAAAAAAAAATATTTACACGGTTCTTGATATTCTAATGTAAGCCGGAGTTATAAAAAAGACAAATAGATCAAGCTTTGTAACAAGCACAAGTTCTTAGAGGAACCACACCTCAAAAGCTAGTTGTTGGAGTTAAGTTCAAGGCCTTATAACATATGAATATTAACGTGGCTTTTTGTATAACTTATATACATAAACCGAAGTATATGGAATACGTAATTTTCTAATTGGTGAAGCTATATATTCCTGCAAAGAGAGAGGACACAACTAAGGAAAAATGGCACCTTCCAGATCATGATGGTGATATCATATTGGGAATTTGTGTCATTGTATACAGATAAGGGTTTGATTGTGCTTCCAACGGCTACTCCAGCGTTAAGTTGGATAAAGCCAGAACAGCGAAGATCATAACATCCTGTCATCTCACAAATATTAAGAAAAGATCAACGACATCACACAAAGAAATTGATAAAACATTTTAAAAAGCAAGAAGAAGAATTGTGGGGCTGCTAAGAACTTGGAAGTTGGAACTCACAGTCCAAAATGTAAAAAGTCTGGTTCGATTATCCCCATATAGATATGGATTCACCTGATTGTGCAAAAAGTAAAGCAGCAAGTCAAAATACGTTTGTATTTGTTCATATGCTTTCTAATACTTATATTTTTTATTTTACCCGCCAACCAGCAAAAATTGCATTGAGTTTTTGTTTATCAGCATCATTCATAACCCAAATTGCAGATACACTCCATTCCACGTCCTGTAGAACTTTAGGGTTCCAAACGTTCATGGTTCCCTTGCCTCCATAATATTTATCCCCTTTCACAAAAATTGAGGCATGCTGGACACTCCAAGAATATAAAAACATCAAATAAATGTCATACATCTCGCATCAGAAGGCTACAATGAGAGGCCTGATGAGGCCTTTGTTCCCCAACTCTAACAGCTAGCTTTTGGGATGTGATTCTCCTAAGAATTTATGCTCGTTACAATAAACAAAACAAAACACACACTAAGCTTGTAGTCTGGTTATTAGAGAGACCACATTTAGTGATACTTCGTTGACACGTTGACCTCCAGCGTATGACGGTAAATGGCTTGTCTGGAGATTCTTCTCCCCAAATTTTTGTGTAGAACTTGTCCTCAATATGTCTTCTTCTGTTATTCTTCTAATAGGAATGGTTCCTTCTGGACAACTTCCACTTTGGTGCCAAAGTTGAGAAATTGGCGCTGATTTTGATGCCACGTTGCTTTCTTCAAATACTATCCCTTCTGGGTAAGAGCTTGGCCTCATCTTCAATCATGTAAGAAATAATTAATAATTGCCTGGTTTCAAAATTTGAACCAGAGAAATAGTAAAACAAAAGGGAAACCTCGTACCCGAATTTTGTGATTTTTCAGTTTTGGGTGATCGAAAGCTGGTTGTTTTAAAATGTCAACACAGTCAATTATATCTCCATCAGGACTCTGCATTTAATCAGACAAATTGTTAGCACAGAGCATCATAAATTGTAAAAACCACAAATAATTTCAAATTTTCAGTAAAAGTACCCAAAAAAAAAATTCACTTGCTTGCTTGCTTTATATATAAACACGCATATGTCTACCTTGATACTCTTGACAGCCTGTTTGTTCAACTTCTTCAAAAGCTTCTGAGCATCAAGTTTCTGGATAGAATTACCATCTTTGAGGTTTCGATTTGCCATCGTCATTTGCACAAAAAGGAACAGGAAGCAGAACACAACCCAAGTCTTCTTATTTCTTAATTTGTTCGCCGTAGTGAGAAATATGGAGTACCTTTTGTGGAAGTTCCCAAGTGGTTATTCGAGACGATGACACCGGAATTTATGGGCTGATTTGTGCTGTTACAATCTCAAATTATTTGATATTATCCTTCTTGACAAGATTTTCCTTGCAAGATGAATCTGGTAACAAGGATTAAAGAAGGCATCGCATAAAGGAAATTTTTTAATGTCTAGATCAAGGGGATTCCTAACCCAGCAATCACGGGGATTTGATTAATTCCTCTTTTCCACATCGGGATTTGGTTTATTTAACGGTAATATATATATAATTGTTTGGTCATTTAATCTATAATTTATTTTTGAAAAGTACAAGTTGCCAAATGTGAAAAATCCTTAAAAATTAAGGATGATTGCAGAATCTGTAAAGAAGACTTGCAATTTGCAAATAATAAAACAACACCTCTTACAAATTTTTTCATGTGTTTCAATTGGTTATAAAGAGAAAATTTTCCCCGTACAACAAGGAGAGACTTGCATTTCCGCGTATGGATTGGTTTGGTCGAGTCCGACTATTGCAGCTCATGTTTAAACCTTGCCTGGGGATGACTGGGTCTGGATTGAGATGGGCAAGTACTGGCCAAGTTAGGCCCAATACAAAAAATGAGAAGTTTCAACATAAAAATATTTATTTATTAAAAATGTTAAAATTATCTTCATTTAAAGTATTGTATTTCCTGAAGATAATACGTGGGATAAGAAATATTTTTTAGAAAAAAAAAATTAAGAGTACTAATCTATTACCCATTATTTTTTTCCATAATATCATTATTTTAAGAACCAATCCATTTGAAATTTTAAATAAACATTTTGTAATCATCATAAAATTAATTTGTCTTGTGAAATGTAAAAGTAATTTATAAAATCAGTCAATATTATGATACAATACATACTCACACATATATTTATGTGTGTACGTATGCAGAACCTCTGCATTGTATGCAAAATTTATAACATACCACTACCTTCAGTTTTTAATATAGGACCCAATTAATTAATTTGGATAGATTTAAAAAATTACTAAATTATAACATATATTACATGATCTCTCTAAAATACATCTGTGTATCATTATATTATAAATCAAAAGTGAGTCAAATTAGTTTGGAAAAAAAAATTAAAAATACTTTAAAGTAATTTAGTAGCTTTCTCACAGGACAGATGCATTTGTGGATTTAGTTGTAAACTGATTGCAGTTTCATAGGCGATTGCAGAGCTAATTGGATTCATATACGGCCACGGGAAAATCATTTTACTCTCTGATTGTATCGAAGCAATTAATATTTGCCTTAGAGGCTGTGATAGAGATCACCCTTTTAAGGATGCGGTGGATGAGGCTAGACTTAATATTCATAGAGATTGGCAAGTTAACATTACTCATGTGTACAAGGATTATCTCACTATTGCTGATAGGCTTGTTAAGTTGGCGCATAGGATCGGGAAATTTTTGCTCCTTCATCAACCTCCATTTCTTGCTCAGGAGACAGATGTTGATGAAGGATAGGGTTGTTAATTTCTGTTGTATGTACTCGTTTTTTGTTTTAATGCAGCTTCAGTTTTTATTAAGAAAAATTATTAGCTTTTTTAATCTCTTTAAATTAGTCAAGTAGGTCTTATATTAAGAACTGAAGCTAGTAACACAATCTGATTTTTTTGGGTCAAAGGATATCACAATATGACATTGCATATTGTCCCACTACATAATATTACATTCTAAATTATAAGGACTTGTCTTTATCAAGCCTTATCTGATACAGATCCCATCACGCAGTTATAGTACTCACGCCACAATTCCTTTCTTTATTTGCTTGACATAACAAGATAGATTTAGACTTTTTAAACTTCTCATATAGTTTTTCTACAGACAGTCTCGGTTTCTTCCAGGACCTCCATAGAAGAAGTAGGCACCCCAGTTATTAGAATGACCAAATGGGGTAATATCATAGCACTTGGCATTGCTAGCGTAAGTGCCAAAGTTACTTGGAGACACAAGATAATTATTTCTATTAACAGTAGAAACGTCCTTGTAGAAGCTAGCCTTTCCAAATCCTGCTTGAGGGAAATAACCACTTCCCATTCCTGTTGTGGTGTGCTGGCCGTAAGACCTTATGTTTATTATTTCACCTCCCCACTGCACATTTGATGCACTCCCAGACATATGATTGAACAAAGAAGCTGGCCAATATCCCACAAATATACTATTCCCAAGTAACATCCACCAGTTTCCACTTCCTGGATCCTGCCCCATCCATCATCATAATTATTGTTATATTTTTTCTCAAACACAGAGGGAATCATATGATATTATGCCATTAGGGTTTCTTTCGAGTTTATTACTGCTGATATGAATTGTTTGGATTTCTCAAGGGCTATATGTTTTGTTACAAAGAGATAATTGGTGAACAGTCCTTATTTAGAAATTTTATTTACTAGAAAAATCTAAATTTGAGTACAAGTATCTTCTGTTTATGAAATCCTACAAAGTACCCGTACTTTTTTATGGATAAAAATATATAAGATCTTTCTTGCCAATAAAATTTTCAAATAGAAACTTTTTACCCGATTTTCTCTATTGCAAGAAGGAAAAAGAACGGGTTGATCATAATTGATCAGTTATGTATTTTTGATTTGGTTATAACTCAATGCATGAACTTTAGCTCATTTAACATAGTTCTTCAAGTTTTAACCATTTAACTTTTATGTTTGAGCCAATAAAATTAATCATTTATGTACTGGTACACTTGTTTGGTTTTCTGTTTTCAAAACGACCTTACCTTCCAGATAAGGATGGAGAATGCATATTGAGAACCACCATATACGGAGAATGGTTGCAGGCTGCCTCCAACTGCTATTTTATTATCAACTTGAACAAAGCCAGAGCAGCCAAGATTGTAACATCCAGTGCGGTCATATGAGTCGCTCTATGGGCAAGAAAAAGGCGTGTGGTGTGTATATATATGTATGTATATGTATTAAAAATAATAACAGTAATTAATATATAACAACAAATGCAATTATTTGAGGACACAACAAATTATAGCTAGGTTGGTAAGAGAGATTTGAACTTACTGTCCAATATATAAAAAGTCTGGGTTTATCATCCCCATATAGTCCTTGATAGATCTGATTTTCCAAACCAAGGAACAGACAGATCAAAAATAGTATTCCTTGAAGAGAAATATAGAAATGCACTCATCCATATACATGTGATGTCCAAGAAATTATATACGGAACATATATGCATATATATGTCGTATATATACCTGCCAACCAGATTCGATGGTCTCAACCTTATTAGAATCATCACTATTCACAATCCAAATTTGAGAGAGGCTAAATTCATTGGATTCTTGAACGTGGGGCTTCCAAATGTTTATGGATGCCTGGGCTCCATAGTATCTATTTCCTCGCAAATCGGCTATGGCATACTAGAGGCACCAAACACAACGAAACAAAGAAAAATATAATGATATAATCAATATATGCAAAACATCTACACAAATAAGTCTTTTGGGAAAAATTAAATGGCCAGTTCTTACGGTTTCACTGGATGTTTAACTAGGTCGCAATTATAGGTTTTAGTTCTTACGCTAATAATCTGTTAATTAGAGCTTATGTGAATACTAACTAAAAATGCATGTAAGTTGTCACAAAATACAAAATAAAAAAGTTTTTGGAAATGAAATAAAATTTCTTTATTATCAACATAAAAGTACATTATTATGTTCATAGTTGTCTCCTCACGCATCCTTATATAATCTATAATATGGTTGGTTTTCATGATTGTATTTAAATCAACACGGTAAAATTAATTCAGATGCATGTCGAGCGCATAAGAACCATGTCATCATGGTTAGTCATGCCCTTCCTCTTACAAACTAACAAATAATGAGTATAGGGACTAATACCTATCATTAAGGAAAGTATAAGGACCAAATGAAAAGGAAAAACTATAATTAGAACTGAATTAAAAATGAGGTGAAAATGTTATAGCGAGGGACTTAACATATTGATTTTCTATCTTTTTTTTTTAATCTGGAGAAATTGATAACTGGCAATATTAGTACCTCATGGCCATTAGTAGAGTATAATGATCCAGACAGATCAGGAATGGTCTGATTGATCTTCTTCCCAAATTGATGGATAGAATCTGCCCTCAATACGTCATCTTTTGTTGTTCTTCTTATGGGAATGGTTCCTTTTGGACAATTTCCACTTTGGTGCCACAATTGAGCAATTGGGTTTGATTGTGAAAAATTGCTTCTTTTTGGACAGAATGTTGGCCTCATCTTCATCGAATATAGAATACAATTTTAAGCCTCAGAATTGTGGGCGAGAAAATCCAATTTATATAACAAAAAGGACAAATAATCAAAATAAATTATTTTACCTGAATTTTGTGATTCTTCAACTTCGGATGATCAAAAGCTGGTTGATTTAAAATATGTACGCAGTCGATTATGTCACCATCGGGACTCTGCTTTTTATTTTATTTTATAATACTAAACGTTAACACAAATATAATGATAAATTATAAAACCCAGAAATATATAAATTTCTTCTTAAGTGGAACTCGACAAAAATTAGCATAATGCATGTTCTTGATATTCTACTATATAAGAACGTTAACTGCCAAAGCATAATGAATCATATAATCTTCTTTTTCACATAAAATGAAACTAAGTTTGCAAATTGGTAGTCTAACACAAAGTTAAGATTGAATGAGTAGTGGTCAAATTTTTGAATTTAAATGTCAATCATAATTAACCAAAAATAGTGGAAGGGGGCTAAACTGTAACCTTAATGGACTTAACGGCTGGTTTATTCAACTTCTTCAAGAGTTTCTCAACCTCAAGTTCCTTAGCTTTGTTGACTGTTTCTTGACCTGCCATTGTCATGTGAACAAAACACAACAACAAGAAGAAAATCATACTCACCATCCAAGTCTTCTCATTTCCTAGTTTGTCCGCCATTGGAGCTGGTTGATCGGAAATAGGAAGCTAAGCAAGCACCTAAACCAAAATTCTCAATGGATACTCTACGACTTGATGGAGCACAAATTTATAGGATGATTTGTGCTTTCTGGAAATTACTTGATTATCCTTTTTTGAGGAGATTTTTATTCCAAAAGGCATCTGTATTTTGATTCTTTATTTTACTTTGATTGATCGAGCAACCCAATAACAATATTGCTGCTTGACTCCCAATCACTAGATGATTAGTCGTCTAGGTGGGAATTAAATTGGCATATTGATCCTTCTGTGATGATGAAGTTATGAGAATAATATAAAAATGTCAAACTTACTGTGTATAACTTGTAAGTGCTACGAGCGATGTGTACTCACAACTATGAAGATAAATCTTTTTTAATTATCTCTCTCCCTACCTCTTCTTCCTTTCAATCTTGCTCTCTTCGAACATATTTTCTCTCCATTTCCTACTCCAGATTTCAAAATATCACTCTTTAAGAGGATGCATAAAAGGGTTTTTAATTAGTCCTTTCATTTTTATTTTAAAATTTTCAAAATATAACTTTTTTATGAAAAAGATTGACTATTTTTCAACTATATTAAATATTGATTTACTCATTAGGACATTATACGTATAAGGGAGGGAAGTGAAACTTGGAATAGGGGGAGAGAATAAATAAATGGGTGATAAGTAGTTGATGACACGACATCTTTGCAACCCTAAGACTTCAATTTATGCGTCCTTTCACCGATTATATGCTACTTATAAAGCCTAAGGGTCCGTTTGGTATGAGAAAAATAAAAAAACATGAGAGAGTTGTGGTTAAGAACTTTAACTAATTTTACTTACTCTTTTATCTTTCATCTTTTCTTTATCAAAATTTTATAACATCACTTCTCCAATTTTTTAAATTAAGCTCGTTAAAATTTTCTATTCCATTCCATCTGCTCTCCTCTAACTCCCTTGTACCAAACATCGGGCGAGGAACGGGGAGCAAAACTCAAAACAGGGGAATAATAAAATAGTGAAGAATATCACACCTTAACTCATAATTTAAGGCTCAAATTTATGAGTCATTAATTTCACTTAACTATATATTACTCATTAAGCCCAATTTTATCTGGTGGGAAACATCCTATATCAACCTAAGTTTACTTACACTTGAACGTCCTAACAATATGTGATTAGGCTGTTACTGTAGCTCGTATGTCCAAAAAAGTTAGCTGATCCATCCCATAGGTAGTATAAACATCTGCTTTTAGTTTATTGGTGCGATGAGTCAAGTATAACTATGTTCCATCTTTGCATAGTCTAAACCGTGGCCCTTGACGAAGAAGAAGTGACCTGCAGAATATTCTATAGGCCTGGAAATTGGGCGTTGTCAGATTGTATCTATTATTTGTTCACTTGAAGATATATTCACAAACCAAATAAGAGAGTGCGATGAGGATAAAGAACAGGATGAACATTATGTAAAATGATCTCTTATACAAGAGTTAGATAACTAATTTGCGAATATTAAGAAAATTAGTTAAGTTAGTTATTTGTAATAAATAGGAGTTGTCTTTTCTAAAATATCCTTATTAATCATGTGCATTATAATAAAAATCATTTAATACGTATAATGACTATGAGGAGTATTTATGGAAAAATAAATAAATATAGGAAATAAAGTGAATCACACTTTCATATTTATGATCAAATTAAATCTTTAACTAGTTTTTATATTTAGAATTGATCGTAGTATATACGGAAATACAATAACACTGAGAATAATACATTTTGCTTTTCTGCTTGGAAAGTCACTACTACACCTTTCACCAACAATTCTATATTTTAAGACGTTACTATTGCAAAATTAAACCAAAAACTAGAGAAGGACTGTACATCACTGACATCTTTTCTTTCTTTTTTTTTTCTTCCAAATTCAGGATTCATAATCATGGATAATTAGGTTTACTTCCGAGATCACCATAATAGAAGTGGGTGCTCCAATAATCAAAATAGCCACTGGGGACAATATCGCAGCCGTTGGAATTGTCAAAGTAATTGACCAACTCATCTTAGGATTAGGAGACAAAACTTGGTGATCATTATCATTATACATCTCCCAATTTCCTTCGTTTGGATCTTGTTCATTATCTATATAGAGAAATTTTAGATATAATAATAATAATCATAATCATAATCATCATCATCATCATCATCATCTTTTGAGGTGTCAACCTGTTCAGCAGCGTATTAAGTCTAGTTTAAGTTTCTCTTTTCAGCTTTTACCTGGAATTTAATTTGGAAACTATTCAATTTTCATAATAGATTTATTCTTGAAGTATTCGCGTGTATTATGAGTTATTTCTCCGTTTTATATAAAAAGAGAAAATAACATCGATATTACCTATTGCTTTTGAATCACAATAAAATGGAGAATCATCAGTGCAATTCTAAAGTATATAAGATATTATATTGATCATAAGAAATGAAATGTGGAATATTTTGAAGTTGAACCGAAGAAGTCCGATGTCCACCATCCAAATGCAATATTCTTGACTGATTAAGTTACAGTAAGGTGAATAAATTAGATTATCTGATTGACTAAACTAAAATGGGGGTGTGTGCGCTTTCTGGCACTACAAAAAAAAATCAAATTAATGACAAAATTTAGTGACAGAATTCCTGTCACTAATCAAAATTAGCAACGAATTAATGACAGATTTTAGTTGGTGACGGAATTTTTTTCCGTCACTAATTCCACCGTCACTAAATAATTAGTGACAAAATTCAAAATTTCGTTGCTAATTAGTGATGTATTACTAATGTATTAGCAATAAAAATTAGTGACGGGAATATTCCGTCAATAATCTATCAGTAATTAGCGGCAGATATCACACAAAAATTCTGTCACAGAATAGTGACGGATTTATGACGGAATTTTTCATCACAACCACTTCATCCCATCATCTACATTATCGCCACTTGTCCAACATTATGAGCCTCCAAGTCATTGCCTTGTCCACATAATCACCACATCACAAATTGGCTCAATTTTGTGAAGGAGTGTTGGTTCGATCCTGAGACCTCCTACATACGTGCTGAAACCTTTAACAGTTGAGCTAAGAAGCACCTGTGAAATTTTTATGCATTGGTTCGATCCTGAGACTTCCTGATATGGGGGGATGTACGGACCGGCTAGAATCAAGTAACGAACGGGTGGTTGATCAAGGTAGGACCTTAAGAGAACCTGTCTCTTACAACCCTAGCCATGAAGATGCCACAAGGTTGATCAATCCCTTGATACTGTCAAGTATTCTTACGAGAATACAAGGATGCAAGCAAAGCTCACTTAGAGAGAAATAAACTCAATTCTCATTCATTTAAATCTAAATTCAATTACAAAAAACCTAGCCTATATATAGGCAACAATAGAACACGCTAGAATCAACATCGTAAGACATAAATGCTAGGGATGATACCTCATTAATGATTATTTGACTATAGGAGGCACCATTTATTACATAGAAATAAAAAGAAATAACTTAAACTTCAAGAGCAAGTCTACTATTTAAAAATAGGAAAGTAGATCAAAACATGATCTTCTAGAACACTTCTTGACCAGAAAAACGAATTTAAATCATAATCAATTCATAATGATGCCTTCTTGAAGATTCTTGGACGTCACTTATGATCCTTGTCTAAGGCACATGCTTGTCACATGGTATTTTAAGTGAATTCTTCAATTTGAACCACACATGGGCCTTGTACATCATCTTGTTGGGCTTCTAGCAATGTGATCACCATTTTTGGACTCCTTTTAAGCTCATTAAAATGTGCTTCTTCCAAATAAATGGGTTCCAACTCTTTTAGCTCTTTTATTAGAAAATTTAGGGCCTCTTATAGCTTTGGTCCTTGCTCTTATCATTGGGCCACCAATACCTTATAATGGATCTTTTTGGAATGTTGGACTTCTTTGTTTGGGCTCTTTGCCCGTACTCTTGATCACACCATGCTCTTCCATCACCTCCTACATGGGTGCTGAAGCCTTTGCGAGTTGAGGTGAGAAGCACCTGTGAAATTTTTATGCAAAAATAAATATATATAATATTTTTAATAACAAATACAAATATAATATTTATTTTAGTAAAAAATTTCTAATAATTTATATTTTCATTCATATATTTACCAAAATACTCCTCCTATCCTTAATATAGGACCTAATTGTTAGGTTAATTTTGGTCCTAAATATAAAACTTATTTCTCATATTTATCATTTTTTTCTAAATTACCCCTATGGATACTCCCTCAACCATGATCAAGTAGAAGATGGGAGGAGGATATTAAGAAAGATGATTATGATGTTTTATGAAAAAAATATCATATTTTTTATTATCAACTAACTTACCTAACTTTCTTAATCTAATCAAATTAGTTAAATAAGTCTTATATTATGAACCGGAGAAGTAATAACTATATTGTATATTTTTATTTTTATTTTCTTTTATAATATTTATCTTTTTTAATTTTTATATAATATAGTATTTAAAAATTATGATATATTATATTTTTATTTTAATAATAAGTTTAAAAATAATTATTATATATTTATATTTTATTTTTTGTGTCGGATTAGTGACGGAATTGCAACGAAAATTAATGACAGAAAAATTATGTCACTAATTTCCGTCACAAAATGTTTTGTGATAGGAGTTAGTAACTGAATTTTTCCATCACTAATCATTTAAAACAAAATCAGCGACAGACTTGTGACAGAATTTAGTGACGGAATAAAATTCGGTCACTAATTTGTCACTAATTCATCGCTTATTCAGTGATAGAAATTTTCCGTCAATAAATTCTGTTGTTAATTTTAGTAACCAAATTTGTGAGGGATTGGTGACGGATCAGTGATGGAATAAAATTCTGCTGCTAAATTCCGTCACTAATCCCTTTTTTTTTAAGTGTGGTCAACCATATAGGTCAACCAGTTGCTGATTGGAACCAATATTTCCAATCGAAAAACAAATTCTATTCGATAATGGGGCGTGTGTACATGTAGACTGATAGCTGACTAGGACATTAACAAATTAAAGATTACAATGCATCTATCCCGTTTAATGTACTAAAACTTAGTAATTTTTTGTTCTGAAAATAAAAAAGTTGATATTTGACAATAATCATTATCGTATATTGAAGCAAAAAATTATTATTATATAAAACAAATTATATAAAGTTTAAAATTACATAAAAGTTTTTGTTTGGCCGAAAAAATTGTATGTCCAACATGTAGGGCTCCTAATTAAGAACTTGGAACGCACAGTCCAAGATGTAAAAAGTCTGGCTCGATTATCCCCATATGGATATGGATTCACCTGATTGTGCAAAAAGTGAAAATACGTTTGCATATGTTCATATGCTTTCTTACCTGCCACCAGCAAAAAATGCATTGAGTTTTTGTTTATCAGCGTCATTCATAACCCAAAATGCGGAGACACTCCATTCGACGTCTGTGGAACCTCCATAATATTTATCTCCTCTCACAAAAATTGAGGCATGCTGGACACCTCAAAAAATAAAAACATCAAATAAATGCCATGAATCTCACATCAAAAGGCTACAATGAGATGCCTGATAAGGCCTTGGTTCCAACTCTATAACAGTTAGCTTTTGGGGTATGATTCTCCTAAGAATTTATACTTGTTACAAACAAAAACACATTAAGGTTGTCGTTTGGTTATTAGAGAGACAACACTTAGTGATACCTTGTTGACACGTTGACCTCCAGCGTATGACAGTAGATAGCTTGTCCTCAATATGTCTTCTTATAACACCTTATCTTTATACACCAATGGGGTAATTCTAATTACCTTTGAACCACTAAAAGCACAAGTATAATCCTAGGAAAAACAAAATTCTTTGATATATGTATATTTAAAACATTTCCCAAACACATGGTTCGATCTTGTTAGGGAACGAGGTTTACTGAAAAATTTTAAACTTTTCAAACTTATTTACTATGAAGCCTGTCTAGTGGTTCAAGTACTTGACTGGTAAAATTTATCTTGATATTCGGGCTCTACATTGTCAAAGCTCAACACTTTATTAATATATAAATCAATAAAACTATTTCTCCGTTCAAGCTACTATACTATTCCTGCGCACGGTGCATACAGTTGCCCATATCTATTCCGATAGATGAATAGAACTAACGATTGATATCACTATTTAACTACTAGATGGCACTTACGTGCAGGCTACCGGAGCCATAGGGAGGTACATACAAAACCTATAATCTCTTACATATTTACAATTGTATACAAAATTATAATCATACATGACTAAACAAAAGCCAAACAAGTAAATAACAAAAGTATTATTTATATGACCAACAATACTATTAACTTCAGTTACAACCTTCTTAGCTTCCTTCTATCAATTTACTCTTACTCTTTGAGCCACTTGCCTTCGCTATACATCTTCCTATAGTTTCCTAGATTCCAACGATCAATACGTGATACCATAATACTCCTCTGGTCTTTAATGTAAAACCTAATTAATTAATCTGAATAGATTAAAGATGTTAACTAAATTAATTAATATGATATGTCTTTTTCTAAAACATCCTAAGCATCATTCCTTCCTCTCCTACTTAATTATTGTTAGGAGAATATTAATAGGTTTAATTTGAAAAAAATTGATAAACATATAAAATAAGTCTTACATATAGGATCAAGATTAACTTTCTAATTAGATTCCACATTAAGGACCGGAGGAGTATAATGTTGGAATTTCTTCCTCCGCAAGTAGTCACATTTTTTGGTCCACATCTTCAAGTTTAGGGTTAAACCAATAGAAACTTTTCTAGAACGGTTTGATTAAACCAAAGCTATGGAATCTGACTATGAATTCCGTTAACGGCATGTGTTACACGAAATGATAGTCACATAAAGAAATATTTTGTAGGGAGAATTCCTGTGAGAATCTATAAAAGAAAGATAATTACTAAAAATTTCAATAACTAGTGAACAGTTGAAATTTATTATTATTTCTTACTTTGAAACTTGTCATTGTAAGCTATTCAATTGCTATGGGCTTTTTTGTGAATTATGTTCTTTTCATGAGATCTTATTGCAATTCTCCCTATTTGGTTACCGATTTTATTTTTACTAGCTGATCCACCAAGGCGTCATGCTTAATTATGATTATTTATTTTTTTGGTACAAATTGTAATTATTTGATTTGCATTATCCAGTAAAAATATGTTATTATTCTGATTATCTTGTTGCTACAGGACTTGACATCACTGGACAATTCATCTTGATGGAGGAAATTGGCATATTGCTCCAACTGTTATGGATATAAAGAGAGTTTAGGAAATTTGGATGCTTTCATTTTTTGAAATACCCATAATATGTATCAATCCCAATTTCTAATCATTATAAGCAATATTTTTAGAGTTTAGATGGATGGATTATCTTTTCATAAACCTGTAATCAAAACAAAATGGAAAAGAAATATAAGAACTTAGATAAAATTGAAGAAAGAATATGTAATCAAAACGCAGAAGAAAAAATGATGTTTGAATCATTGCTTAAAGAAGTGCTTACGTTTAATGGTCAACCATGTTTCAGATAGGATTGTCTCTAATAGGATAGTACTAGTGTGTAGGAAAAAAAAAAAGAGTTTAATTATTGAGATAAAAAGCAATGACCAAAATTTTCAAAGATAAAAAATAACCCAAATTAAATAAAAGGAATTTAGATTCAACTATTTTTCTGTTGATTGATGTGGAAATTTAGATTGACAAAGAAATTATAAGTTATTTTAATTTACTACAGAAATTATAATTTATCTTAATTCTCACAAAGCAAAAATCATGAAACACGCTAACATTATTAACTACTTGCAACGATATTTGTTTCCCAGAGGACCATCATAAAAGAACTGGGTGCCCCAATCATCAGATTAACCATTGGGCACAATATATTAATTGTGGCACTTAGAATGGTCAAAGTGATTGAAAAGTAATTAGCATTAGGAGACACAACTTTGGTGATCTTTATCTTATACATATCGTCATCTAGCAATTTCCTTCGATTGGATCCTACATATATCTATATTGTATAAAGATTTTAGACACATTGGACATATAATGAAGATAAATATATCAAATCAATTTTCAATACATATTTTTGGAGTTGAACTAAAGAAGACTAGTACCCACTATCTCAGTTAATCATATCTGATAGTTGTAATATGGGGAACAGATAGATGATTCGATTGACTAAGCTAAAAAAAAAAAAAACCCCAATATTTCCTGTTAATCTAACTTACAGTTGGCCATCCAATTGCCTGCCACAAAAATTTGCAATAATATATTAGTTTAAAATCTCTGGCATAGGATTCGTCAGGTGACTCATCATGCACTTGGTGATATTTAATTTCATTGAACCTTCTTGAGGAAAAATGACCACTTTCCATTGTAAATTGTGGTGTGGTGCATGTGTTGCACATATATTAAATTTTAAATTTAATTTTTCATCTTTGCACTCTATATCAAGGATGAGATGCGTGAACATATAATAATATTAATATTGGTTGATTTCATCGACTAATTAATTTCCTTCACTTGGAGGATCTTGTTATCATCTCTATGAAAATTTAGATAGATTATTTGATATACATATATATATAAAATAAAAATTAATATATAAATCAATTATAAATACAATTTGTAATAATTTTAATGTCAATTGACCATACAGTTTGGTTTCAAAGGAATGGCTTTTATAGAGAAATCTCCTGCTGCTTTATTGGCAATGGTTAAATTTAAAACAAATGAAGAGTGGTTCCTTGAATAAGATGCATCCATTAGGCTTGTTTTGGCATGAGAATCGTATCTTCAATTGTTTCTAATGCTTAGGTATAGATTGATTTAACAAAGCTGATATTTTAACTTCCTTTTTAGCTAAATGTTCTTGAATTTTTAAATAAAAAAAAAAAAGAGATCACAAAAATGGAAAGTTAAAATTAAATAATAATAAAAATCGAATACGAATCATAGAATAAAATACAACAAATGTTAGAATAAAATAGAAGAATATATAGACTAAATAAAAGATTGAATTAATTACGAATAAAAGCTGGTTCCCAGTCCACACGGCAAATGTACAGGTTATGACAAGTAACATGGTAATGAAAAAAATACCATTCCTATGATCAGTTAATTCTAAAACTCAATGGATTAAGTATAAATCATCACAAGACTTTTTTGTGTATATATACAAGACTTAATTATTTGTTACATGCTAACTATATATATTCTGCAAGACGGCAACTATATACAACAAATCCTAACCAATAGTTTTAGGTGGTTACTGTGAAGATAATACTATCTCTGGTCCTAATTATAAGACTTTGTTTATAGACTATAAATGAGTTCATATAATTAGGACTAGAGGTAGTATTTCATACAATATTTACGCTATGTCATCTATTACATTATAGAGGCTACTCATTTTTTCACATTTGTGTGTGTGTGTGTGTTGTTTTTTTTTTTGACAAAGCAAAACCTTTTTATCTCATCCGCCGTTAAAGCATACAACATACCTAATCAAACATATATAGGACAACATTACACATACTATACAATGTCACACCAAACATTACATAGCATTATAATCTTATCTAGCCTTATTTCATTAGGCTTTATTTTATAAAATATCCCACCAAGCCTGGTATGTAGTACTAATGATGAGGTTAGGGAATTCACTCCATGCTACAATTGAATTCCTTTATTTCCTAAGTACACAGCTTTAGAGAGTCTCCTAATATCTAGTTTCCCATCTAGCTAGCTAGCTGGTATTATCTTGATTTTGTCAAATAGCTAGTTTAACATTAAGTTTGACAAAATGGGCTTCTTCCGGGACCACCATAGTAGAAGTTGGCACCCCAATCATCAGAATAATCACCTAGGACAATGTCGTAGCACATGGCTTTGCCAGCAACAGTGCTGAAGTACTTGGGAGTCACAAAATAATTTTCTTCATCAACAATGGAAATGTCCTTGAAAAAGCTAGCCCTCCCAAAACCTGCTCGAGCGAAATATCCACTTCCCATTTCTGTTGTTGTGTGTTTCCCTTCAGATTTCTTGTTCATCACTTCACCTCCCCACTGTATTATTGATTGACTCTTAGACAGGCGATCAAACATAGAAGCTGGCCAGTATCCCACATCTGTATCCCCAAATCTCATCCACCAGTTCCCACTTCGTGGATCCTGCTGATTAATTAGTATTACGTTTATTGTTAGTTTACATTAAACCAAGACAAAAATTAAAAATCAGATGGCATTAGGAGGATCTATATTATGATTGTTTTAAAAAGGGATTTATGTTAATTCTATCCCCAGAAAAAGGTATACCTTCCTGATAAGGATGGAGATTCCATATTGAGAACCACCATCGACAGATAATGGTTGGAGGGTGGCTCCCATCAATACCGTATTGGAAAGTTGAACAAAGCCAGGACATTGTAGGTTATAACAGCCAGTTTGTTCATATGAATCACTCTGTTGGATGAAGAAATAATCCATTTGAAAAAAACAACAAAAAGCGAGTGATGTGAAGAAACAAGAAATTGGGTTGATAAGAAATTTGAACTTACTGTCCAATATGCAAAAAGTCTTCGTTTATCATCCCCATATAGCATTGGATGAATCTAGTTGTCCAAATCAAGGAACAGCGTAGCACGTACAGAGTTAATACATTTCTTGAATAGACATGTTGAAATGTACTGATGATGCGTACGCGTGATATGTGAGAGAAATTATAGAATACCTGCCAACCTGCTTCGATGCTTTCGACATTATCAGTATCATCTTGATTCATAATCCAAATTTGAGAGAGACTAAATTCATTGCGTCGTTGAACATTTGTCTTCCAAATGTTTATGAATGCTTTGGCTCCGTGATATTCATCTCCCTTCACTTCAGCTGTGTGATGCTTCGAAATATTAAAACACACCGCAAGTGTACAGGTCACAAAAATAGATAGTAGCAAATCAAGGTCGATCCTATAGAAAACTCATATAACAGTGATTAGGCAATAAAAATTCTCTTTTGTTTAAGTTGAGAAAATCAGGATTAAAAGAAATTGGGTGAAAAGAAATTAAAATAAAACAAAACAAAGATTTCTTCAGTTAATGTAAGCAAATATTAAAAGGCCAACTTATAGTCACTAATCCCTTGCTAGCTTCTTAAATCTTGTTTCACTGAATTGATTAGCTTTAATGTTAATTTTGTTAATCTAGAGTTCAATTAGCTACAAGTACCTGATGGTCCACTTATAACCCTCTCTTAAATTAATTATGTAATCTTTCACACAATTGGCTAAACAATTTGGTCTCACTTATCAACAATTATACGGGGCAATTAGGTATAATTCTATTCTAATCACAAATTAGATTATCATCCAATCCCATATTACTTAATCTAAGAGCTTAATTAAAATCCTCTTTGTCAAGAAAAACTTTAATTCTCAAATTCACAATTAATGGTGGCCAGTGATCAAATGGATAAATAAAAAACAAGATTAAGTAACTAAAATTTAACATTAAGCATCCCCAGTTCAGTGAAAACAAAGCTCAATCCACTAACAAGTTCATAGTTTCTCTAGGCTGTAAAACACACTGGCCACACATGACTTCAAGCAATCTCAATTCAGCAACAATAATTCCAGATTCAAAATCATGATAGAAAGAAAGAAAGATTGGAAACAAAACACTGTTCGAAGCTCCTACCACAGCTCGTGCTCCTCTGCTCAAAACCAGATTCGGCCTCTCGCAATGTCTGCCTCCTCCCTCTCTCGCTCACTGAACCAGTCGAGTCCAAGAGCAAGAGAAGAAGATGACGTCCAGTCTCCTTGCTGTGAACAGTGTCGAACTTCTCCTCCTGCAGAACCCGTCGGCCACCTTCAGAGAAGAAGTTCCAGTCGCGCCTCACTCCCTTCCTCACTATTCTTCTCGGCGTCTCTCTTCAGAATCCAGCGAAGAAGAAGAAGATACAGAACTGCTCCGCACCAGTTCGGCGCTTTCAGTCTCCGACCCTCCTGTTTGGGCGCCTTCAAGATGAATATCCCCCAAATCCTCCAACGCCCTCCAGGTCTCAACGATTCAAAAATTGCTTCCCCAAAACGTTGTCGTCCCCCATCTCCACCATCAGCACGTGCTCCTCATGATCCCATTCAAGAATTTCCTAAACGAGCGTTGATGCTTGCTGAAAGAAGAAGAAAATAAAACAAATAAAAGGAAAAATTAAAATGAAAAGGAAAATAAAATGAAAGGAAAGGAAATAAAATATAAGAAATTGAAATAATAGAAAATAAAATCAACTAAATCTTAAACTTAATATTAATTATTTTTATTTATTTCAAACTAAGATTTATAATAAAATCCCCCAAATAATGCTCACAATTAATTTCTTTTCAAATCTCTTTTAAATCATCCAAAATCCTATTGATAACTCTCCAAAAATCACTCAAAATATTCTTTCAAGATATTCAAAATAATGAGTTATCACTGTGGCATACTAGAGGCACCAAAGCCATCAGAGACGAATATAATGTATGTATTTAACATACAAACACACACAAACAAGCCCTCTTTTTAGTCTGAAGTGAAAAGCTTCAACTATAATTAATCCATGGTATTGAAAACCGGACCAGATCAACCGGTTTAGACAGGAAATCGATGAAGGAAACTGGTCAGGTTGAGTTTGTGAACTAGGTTCATGGTGACTTGGTGTGACTCGAACTAAACCGGGGTGACCCGCCCAGTTTGGTGGGTTAACCCGAGTCCCCCTTTTTGTTTTAAAAAAAATATTTTGATGATTTTTTTTAAAAGTTGTTGATAATTAGGACTTAGTGATTGAATAATTATAGAGAGAAATATTTTGTTTTCATATATCTATTTTGATATTTTGTTGGGATGAATATTTAGTGATTTTAGTAATATGATATTATAAGAAATTGTAAGGATGTGATTAGTTTACTAGTGATTCAAGATATTAAATTGATATCTAGTTCTTAGTGAACATTGAATTTTTTTTTATTTTTTTATTTATCACTGGTTTGACCCCCGATTTGACTCCAGTCTAATCTACTGACCCTTGACCCATTGCCTTGACCGGTTCAATTACCAGTCTGGTTTTTAGTACCTTGATTAATCCTGGTTCGACTCTACTACCTGTATCCAATCTGTCCAACAACACAAGTTTGATTAGTAAACATCAAACTATATTGTTTTCTAAGGCATATGTTAAATTTGGTGAGTAAATTGTTGGGATTGGAGGGAGAAACCCAAAAATGGGCGGCAAAATCCAAACTGAGAAATCCTGAAAAAGGGGAGAGACCTAATTGGGTTAGGAACTGGGGGGATTATGCGTATAAGTGGTCTCCACACTATATCTGAATCCAAAATCTTAGGGAAATAAGTTTATGCTGGGTCCTTCCATTTATATTCCATCTTTTAACCCAACTTTATCCAAGTCAAGTCAATCCACTCCTGACATGCCAGCGTATATTTTGCATATTAAATATAATATACACTTCAAACATTCTAATAAATTGATAACATCACGGCAATAAAGGTACTTCGTGGCTATCCGTGGATGAGTATAATAATCCGGACAGATTTGGGATGCTCTTGTTATCCTTCTTTCCATATTGTTGGAAAGATCCTGATGGCCTCAATATGTCCTCTTTTGTTGTTCTTCTTATAGGAACGGTTCTTTCAGGACAACTTCCACTGTGGTGCCACATTTGAGCAATTGGCTTTGATTCAGTTAACCTTCTTCCTTTTTGAAGAAATGTTCGCCTCATCTTCCTAGAATAGGAAATAATTGGCCTCAGAATTATGAGTTATGAAATCCAATAAAACTAAAACATAAACTTAGATAAATTATTAATTTTACCTGAATTTTGTGATTCTTCAGTTTTGGATGATCGAAAGCAGCTGGCCGATTCAGAATATGCACGCAGTCGATTATGTCACCATCATGACTCTTCTCTTTTTAATACCAAATTAACCCAAACAATCGTAAATTATGTACTGTTATGATAAAAAACAAGAAATAATTTCTTCTTTAAGTGAAACTCCAAGAAAAATATTACAAATTGCTTGATTAATTCTATTATATACGTGCACACTTGTGTGTAAATATATGTATTCCTGAACATGAAACACTAACGCTTAACGTAATCTTCTTTCTTCTCTACCAACGCTACAAACATATACAGGTAAGAAACAATTATATATATGAAAAAGAAATTAAAAACAGCAGATCGAAAAACCAGTCGAAGAAGATGAGTTGGATACCTTAATAGACTTAACAGCTGGTTCATTCAACTTCTTCAGAAGCTTCCTAACCTCAAGTTGCTCAGCAAATCTACCATTGCCAGTCTTGGCCTTGCTGATTGTGTCTTGTTCTGCCATCGTCATGTGCACAAAAGACAATAAAAAGCAGACAACACTTAGCAGCCAAGTCTTCTCATATCCTAGTTCGTACGCCATGAAAGCTCAGAGATATGAAGCAAGCAACTACTTCAGTGAAAATTCTGACTTGGAGATTCAAGAGTCGATCTTGAAGAAATTTATAGGATGACTTAAGATTTTTTGAAATTACATAATTATCCTTCTGTTTAAGGAGATTTTTCATCCAAAATACGTCTATTGACAGTTTAACAAGACAATAAGTAAGCATGCCTTTGAAACATGGAAAACAGCTTTCAACTTAACAAGGCATCTTTCTTGCAGGTTTATTGCAGCTTTCAACTTCTGGGTTCTCATCTTCATGTTCATGGATAAACCAAACATATAATATGGTGTTTTTTCTCCCTTTTTCTAGTGCTGGGAAAATGATTATATATGTTTAGGTTGGACCAAACTTATGGAATCCGACTATGAATTCCGCTAACGTCATGTGTTGCACGAAATGAGATTGATTCAAAGATATTATATGTGGTGTTTTGTCACCATTTTAAATTTTTACTAATCTACCAGGCATGATGCTTGATTTTGATTCTTAATTTACTCGATCGATCATCACCATCACCACCTCCACCTTTCACCAATAACTCTGAGACCTTACAATTGCACAAAGCAAAAATTATAAAAAGGGCTAATATTAGTGACTTTTTTTTTTTCGTTTAAGATGATAATCTTGGATAATTAGGTTTTCCTACAGGACCACCATAAAAGAAGTGGGTAACTCGATAATCAGAGTAGTATAGCAGTTAGAATGGTTACTGGGATTGAAAATTTGAAATAGTCACTTGCATTAGGAGACACAACTTTACGTCATATCCACTATTTTTTTCCTATTGGATCTTATTTATTATATAAGGATTTTAGATGGATTCCACATATAATGAAAACAAAAATATCAAATCAATTTTAAAATGCAGGTTTTTATTTTTGGATGAACGAAAAAGTTTTTAACGGGTTGAATTTTAGGATTGATCCTTGTGAATTGATTTGTGTTTAGGATAGGAATATACCTAAGGACCTTGCGTAATTTAAACGGAGTAGCGCGGTAATCATCACTTGTGCTAATTAACATAAAGAATTTTGTAATAAGATTAGGAAAAGTGTTTAAGTGATTGAGAAGACACTTATATGCACTAAAGATCCTGAGATAAATAAGAGAAAGAATATAAATCAATCGTGTAAGTTAATTAAATTTGCCTTCTTTATTCTATAACACATGAAGTTTTACTAGCTTTCGCCTTTTTTGGCTCTAATTCTGAAAATTATTCATTGATTGTTTTGCTTGATCTAAGATAACGAGGTAGTTTAATGTTATAATAGAAATACGGAAAGTTCTCTTGAGAGAAGGATTTCTCAGTTCTCATCAACAATATGTAGTTCGTCCGATAGTTACGAGGCCCTTTGGGAACACAAAAACGAACTAAAGTCTAAATGTTTGTTTTATAAAAACTTTACGTGATATATTTTAAAAATTAAAAAAAATTCATATAACTTCAGTAAAATTTAAGGGGAAAAAGCTACAAATTTATTCAAATTATTGACACTTTGAAATATAAAAAAAAAAAATTCTGCAAACGGTAAACAAAATATAACAGTAATACTTTCTTTTTCTTTAAATTCTTTAGATACATATGAATTGATCTGAATGAATAGTTTATCAGGATCATGGGCAATTAGGATTTCTGCCAGGTCCCCCATAGTAGAAGTAATTGCCCCAATTATCAGAATAACCACTCTTCACATTGTAGCAATTAGACTGATCAGTGTAGGTGGAAATATCAGGAGGAGGCAAAAGTTGATTATCTTGATTAACAACTTGGAGGTCTTTGAAAAAGCTGGCTTTTCCAAAACCTTCTTCAGGAAAACGGCCACTTCCCATTTGTGTTGTGGTGTGTTGTCCATTAGATCCTGAGTTCACAATTTCACCTCCCCATTCTATCACTGTTGCACTGTCTGATAGATTTGGGAACAGAGAGGCTGGCCAGTATCCGAGAACTTGTTCATTCCCAAATTGCATCCACCAGTTTCCTTGTTTTGGATCCTGTTTGATGCAGATTTCGTTAACCAAGCAAGTTACAGAACAAGATTATTTTCTCAGATGAGTCTAATTAGGGAAAAAAGTTCGTTAAGTCAATTATAAAAAGATATATCAAAATATAAGTTGATTTTACTTGGAAAAAACAATTGTATCTCATGATTTTATGTTAATTTAGAGCTGATTTCTTGATTTTCCCTCCTTAACCCGCTTATTCAAATGGGAAAAATCAGCTCTTGCTTTTTTTTTTTTTGGTAATGGCCCTGAAAAATTAAATAAGGACTAAAATACACATTTGGTGCTTTGTATAAGATTTTAGTTTGGTCCTATAACTTTAAAAAATATATTTTTAGTCCTTTAATCCTAAAATTATTAACGAAAAAAATAAAAAAATGATTATTGTTGATAAAACATTATCATATACTAAAATATTAAATTTAATTTTCAAAACAATCATAATTGTTAGGAAAAAATTATCATTTAAGACTAATGATTTTATGGTTAAAAGACTAAAAATATGCTTTTTAAGGGATCAAACTGAAATCTTAAGTAAAAATAAATGACTAAATGCATATTTTAACCTAAAATAAAATAACCAATTGTTCTTGTTTGTATTTTAAATTAAATGTTAGAGATGCATCAAAAACGAATTAGTGGCCTAGCGGAGCTAATGTCTATAGTCTATTTCAGGGTTCTGACTTTGAATCCTTGTTAAAGTCACATAAATTCAAAAAACAAAAACAAAAATTGAGCATGAAAATGTATGCATCTAGATTAATATATATACCAATAGCATATAATAATTATAAGAGATAAATAGAGAAAGTCCGTTTATTTTCTTATGAATAAATATGAATATATTGGATATATATGGATCCAACAAAAGAGAATTTAAATCATGTCATATGTGGACAAAAGATATAGGGCATTGTGTTTTTATGAGAAAAGAAAAGGATGTACAGATCGACTAGATGGAGACAGCACATATTATGCAATTCACAATAATTCATATTGATATCCCATCATCAGCACGTTATGTGTCGAATTTCTTATCTCCTAGCATGTGTCATGTTCTAAAAGGATCTAAACTACTTAACAAAATGCATCTATTTTGATCTATATAGCAACCACAGATTTTATTTTAAGCATATTTAACCCGTAACTATATATTTATCTAACTTTTAATCATTTCATAGATTTGATTATTCTCGATTCTCTCCAATAACATCCACAAAATCCAAATGTGTCAGAGGCCCTTTAGATTTATAAGTAAGTAATAATGTCTGTCCATTTGTATTTATATCGTGGAAGTGTCCGCCAAGTGGGGTTATATGTATTCTTGCCAGAATGTCATTGTGTGTGTGTGTACGTGTACGTGTGTGTGTGTGTGTGTGTGTGTGTGTGTGTGTGAAGCAAATTAAAGAAAGATAAGAAGGGGGAAAAAGCAACACACGAACCTTCCAGATAAGAATGGTGATGTCATATTGGGAGCCACCAAAGCCAGAAAGTGGAGAGATGGTTGCTCCAAGGGCTATTTCATTGTTTGTTTGAATAAAACCAGAGCAAAATAGATTATAGCATCCAGTTCCTTGATACGAATCACTCTGTTATATTTAAAATAATATTAAAGAATTAATAATAATGACGAGAGAATACTGGCTGGAAATATGACAAATTGATCAGCTTTTAAGAAGTTTAAACTCACCGTCCAATATGTGAACAAACGGGTGTTATTATCCCCATACAGATCTGGGTTAACCTAATTTTCCAAAGTACTAAAAGATGAGACAACTAGAAAAAAATTAATGTTATAGTTTTTTTTTTGGCAATATAATAATAGTTTTTAAATGAATACATACCTGCCAGCCGGCTTCAATGCTATTGAGATCTTGACCAAAAGTGCCACTCAAAAGCCAAATTTGAGAGAGACTGAACTCATTAGATTTTTGAACATTGGGTTTCCAAACGTTCATAGTTGCCTTGGCTCCATAATATTTGTCCCCTTGTACGTATACTATCGCATGCTAGATGATCCAAAACCATGAGAAAAAGATGAGAAAAATTACTTTAAATAAGGAAAATTATGCATTAAAAATATTTTCAATAATCTTTTAATTACTCACTTCAGTCTTAAAAGTAAAAACTAAATAACTAATTTACGAATGTTAATGAAATTAGTTATATTGGTTGTTTGTTAAAAAAAGCCTTGGTTTTTCTAAAATACCGTTTAAATTAAAAACTATGACATTGACAGAAATTTTCTTTAAATGTGTACAATAATAGAGATAATTTAAGAAGAAAATTAGAGAAAGTGATTTGATGTTTTAGATTTAGAACCAAAACAATTCCTCAATTAGCTGATAAAGAATAAAATAGAAGCCTTCTATTTCAGTATAATCTTCTGTATTAAGAAGGACTTAAATTCAATCAATTAAAGAATGAACAATTCCATCTCACATCGAGATTAGGTCCTTCAGCATATACTCCCTGCGGTTCTTATTATAAGCTTTAAATAATTAATTCACGGATAATAAACCATTAGTTAAAATTAGTTAAAGGCAATAAATAGGTTAGAAATATAATTTTATTTTCAAATATGCTTTTATAATAAATGAGAAAAAAGATGAAAGAAAATGTGTCAGGAAATGTGATAAGAGAGAGTATGATAAAGGAGAGAGAATAATTAATTGCAGGTTTGAAAAAAAAAATGTATTAAATATTAAGACAAATTCCAAATTGAAGCTTATAAAAAAGACCACACTCCTCTCCAAATTTGAAGCTTATAAATAGGATATGGGGAGTATACACTTGTTTCTTTTTTTCAAGGCTATTATCAATGTCATGTTCCCATGAAAAAATTGCCTAGAAAACCAAAGTCCCGTTTTTTTTTTTTCCTGGATTCTCTCTTTTCATTTAATTTGAGCCTGGAATAATACTGAAAAGTACCATAAATCTAGATTGATTTTACTAGGGAAGAGGATCATACTCCTATTTTATTCTGTGAGTTTTATAAGAGAATGACAGGATATATATATTTATATATATTGTACCTGGTGGCCACTACTTTTAGTGATAAGTTCAGATTGAGGTTGTGCAGATGTGGGTTGAGGGATGCTTTTTTGCTTCTTCTTTCCAAATTGTTGAATAGAGTTCGCTCTCAATATGTCATCTTCTTTCGTTCTTCTCATTGGAATCGTACCTTTGGGGCAACTTCCACTGTTCTGCCATGACTGACTCATTCCCTTTGAATTTGAAGTCACTTTACTTTCTTCCTCAGCAATCATTCTTCCTTCTGGGTGCCAATTCGGTCTCATCTTCACTCATATGAACAATAATAATAATAGACTTCAAAATTTTTAGTCATTACAGAAATCTCAACATAATTAAAAAGGTCGATCGTTTTTACCTGAATTTTATGATTCCTGAGGTCTGGATGATCAAAAGCGGGTTGATTTGAGATGAGAACACAGTCGATTGTATCTCCATCAGAGCTCTGTTTTTAACAACACCAAATTTTTAATCTCAGCAGTCTTAAATTGGACCAATATGTTGCTTAGTTAATTGGGACCAGCAAGTAGAAGTTAAAACAGAGGGAGAAAATCAATTTTATATGGCTTGATCATACTGAAGTTGTCTTGACGACTTGAAAATATCAGAAATTAAAATTAATCAGAAAGTAGGAATTTTTCACCTGGATGGACTTAACGGCTGGTTTATTCAACTTGTTCAAGTGTCTCTGAACCTGAAGCTTCTGTGTATAACTGCTATCGCCACCGCCGACTGCGGTTGCGCCAACGGTGACTAACCCACCAGCAATAGTCAAGTATGCAGAAAACAAGAAGCAGATCATCATCATTTTCTCTTCCCAAGTCTTCATATGTCCTAATTTTGCTGTCATTGAAGGGATGAGAACTGAGTATAAAGAGAAAAAAAGTACCTTTTATCAGAATTCTCAATTGGGAATTCGAGATTTTGAAGGCACAGAAATTTATACTATTATATATATGTGTGTGTGTATGTGTACATATATGATGCCCAAGTGGATTATTCTGGACCTCAAAACTACGGTGGGTTGTTGAGGAGAAAAAAGATGGTGTCTAATGGCTTCCTCTGCTTATCCACGCACCTTACTGACTCCTCTTTTTATTATAGTATATTACTTCTAGTTCTAATTATAAGACCTCGTTTATAGTTTACATCCAGTGGATCTTTAAAATTTTGCTAGCAGATAATTATTAATACAAGACATATGTAATATTTATCATGACACAATAAAATATGCATACTCTTTTAGTGAATTAATGTATAATATTAATGTTCTTTTTGTGAATTTTAAATAAATATCAAACTTCTGTATGGTGCTCTTTCAATTCTCCGTCTTTTTTCCCCCCTGCAAAACAAAAGGGGCATTTTGGGCATTAAAGAGAAGATAATGGTAGTGCTAGGTAGGCCGCCTTCTGGTTCGCTTCCACAGGGGACCGGGGTACGAAATACTTTTGCCGGGTTCGCGCGATGTTTTTGACCGCCACTTAATAGACGCGAAATTACTTTAATACCCTTCTTTTAATTCCGAGTTCGTTCTTTTATTATGATTATGAATTAGATAATATGCCGGTATTATACATGTATGAATCATATATTATTAATTACAAAAATAATGTCTCTTTTGTAAACAAATAGAATTCAATTTTTTATTTTTTATTTTGAAAGAACCAATATCTTCCATATAAAAATATGTATTTATGCTGATGAAATATATTTTTATAAAAATTCAAACTAAAATTTAAAATTATTATCGATATTTAAAAAAATCTGTAATTTATTTTTTCAAACATCCATATTATAGGTTAGTTGTTGAATGTTGATATTTTCCTTTTTAGTTGCACCAAAAATGGATAGAGACATTGTTAAATTTAATTTTGTATATGTGTATATACCAAGAACAATTATACCGCCACCTTCAGGAATACTAATATTTTCAGTTTTAGTTCTGTATGGGATCCAGCTCAATGGAGTTGGCAACTTTCCATGAAGATATTATTGATACAGCACTTTGGGCTACAAATGAAAGCATCATTATAGCTTTTTTGTAGTGCTTCCTTTCATTGATTAGAAAATTTGATATATGATCGGATCCATTTAATAATATGAGAAATTCACTTTGAGAACTTTAAGAAACAAATCATTATGCCAAATCAGAAAACTAAACAATCAAATTAGAGTTTTTTGGAAGGAAAAATTACAGCAAGTCTAATGCATTACAGGGTAGAAAAATAAGTTATATTATATTATTCATAAAGCATAAATAATATGATTCACACCCACATACACACAGAGATAGAAGATCAGACCAAATATGATATATGGTTCGGTGAAATTAGGAAACTATTGAACTCGTGCATGAACTTGTCAAACAAAAAGACTTAAGTATCAGTACTTCACAGGATTTTATATTAAAAAAATATCAATATTAAAATTCAAATTTTTTCCAACCAGCCAATAAATTTTTTAAATGGGCACTTGTCACCGTTTTTTCGTAAAATGAATGCCTTCAAATAAAGTTATATAATAATGAGATTGGGAAACTTTAATTTGTGGTATAGTTATAAATAGAGAGTGTTAACCGGACATTACAAACTTCTCATTTAGTCCGTGGAGAGGATCATGCATTATTAACTCAAAATCTAATCAATATTAATTTGCCTCTGCATATGTCACTTTTGATTATCTTAATGAGTTTGGATAGACCTACTTTCATTTGGTGTTTGGACAAAAAATAGCAGCAAAAAAAAAACAATGAAACAAATAAAAGTACAGAGATTTTCTCCTCAGTATAAAAGCTGTCATAATATCACTCCACACATTCAAATATACATCAATCTTTCTTTTTTTCCCCCGTAACATGTGTAATTTATCAGCCATTTTATTTTAAAAAAATTATATCACAAGTCTAGTTTAGTCACAACTCAAGTTCTCAACGAATGTTTTGTCTTCCACATGCATGATTCCACCCCTCTCTCTATTTATATATATATATATGAAATTTCTTAATATATTCTTCCCCGGCCATCGATGCTTGGATGAGGATTAATTAATGATGACAACTGCTGATTCAAAAGTTAAAATAATGATATATAGTATAGTTGTTTGATAAATATGTATACTAATTTTTTCAATTTTATATCATCGATGCTCACACGCCCACATGCTAGTTCATATCAAGCCACAGTCATAATTAGGCATATGGTACATATCATTAACGTATCTGTAACCCATATGCTATCATATTCAGAAGAATATAATATAAATTTATCTCTTAACTTATTAGTATAAATATTATCACATATATTGTAACACCCCGAATTTTATGATTTAAGATGAGTAGAAAAGAGAAAAATTTATTAAAATTATTTATTTGCCAAATAAAGGGGAAAAATTATGGAATAATGATTTTTAGGGTTTAGAGACATTTTGGAAAAGGTATTTCCCAAAAATGGCTTAAATAATTTTAATAGATAATTTTAAGAGAAAAATGGTTTATTTTCTCTGAAAATTATGGAAAAATACTTAGAGGTTTCTAATTAACTAGAAAATTTTAGAGAAATTATCTTATGATGTAGAGAATTTATTTGAGGCATAAAATCCTTAAAATGGGTTAAGGATTAATTTCTGGATTTAAGGGCTATTTTCTTCCACAATTCAAGAAAAATAGGTAGGAGATTATTTTTGACCCGAAATTTTTAGAGAAATTATTTTATGGGTCAAAGAAGATAATGGAGAAGGAAAATCCAAACAAAACATCATGGAAAATTTTTGGATTTATTCTATGATTTCAGAAATTTAGTGAGAGGATGAAATTGGAAGTAAGAATGGTTAGAGGGGCAATTTGGTCCAAGAATATCTCTCACCTCATACGTGTACCCTGCCCTTTTAACCATCAGACACTCACCCACTTCTTCATTCATTTCGGTGTTCGTGGAAAATCAGAGTGAGAGCGCGAGCGAGAGAGGGAGAGCAGGGGAGAAGATGCTGTGCTGAATCTTGGTGATCGGAGGTGATTCAATTGCATGCAAACCGGTTAAACTGTCAAGGTGAGCATCCTGATCAAACTCCCACCATTTTCTTTTCTGTTATTTGCGTAGTTGGGTTGTAATGGAAGAGAGAGAGAGATGAGTTAGTGAGAGAAAATGGACGAAAGAAGAGGAGGACCGGTTGGTTCGTGTCCTGAGGCGAGAATGAGGTATATGATACCAGTTTTTGGGCTTGCATGTAAGGTTGATACTCTGTTTTGAGATTACCGAACTGATATAACATATTGGTATACTTCGACGTCGTTGCATGCGCTGCTTTGCTCTGTTTATGATTACCAAACAGGTGGTTATTTCTGCAAGTTGTTGGCTTCGGGTATAGCTTGTGAAAGTGAAGTATAATAATCCAAGCTTGTAGTTGCTGATTTAAATTCATGTGTTTCGAATCTGAAACTTTGTTTGACGGCATGCCATTCAGTTTTTACTGAAGTTAAAACAGAGCATTAATATGTGAATCTATACTCCCAAAGCTGGAAAAAAAAAAAATCAGATTTATTCAGTGGGGCTGTCCGAATTTTTAAGGAGAGAATGGTACCCAAAAGCTAATGGACTTATACTATAGAGTTGTATGATATTTAGAGGACCAGAACGTGCATGCGCGTGCGTGTGACGTAATGAGTGAACTTGGGAGCTGTATATATTAGATGGTTAAGTTTGAATTAAATTAAGTTTCTGTTTATGGGGCTAAAAGCTCAATAATTTGTTCAGTGGTTAAATCAAGTTTGAATTATGTTGATGGTTAAAGTATAGTTAAAAATGCAAATTAGTTAGCAAGAACGAAAATTTTGTTGAAGTAAGCTTTTAATATCTTTAGGAGAAGGTTTTATTAAATCTGAAAAAAAAATGGTGATTAAAACTGGAAATTTCCAGAATAGATTAGAAATGTTGTATACATTTTTAGAAGATTGTTAACTGCGTAAAACATTTGAAGATAGAAAGGATAGCTGAGATTGATTTGAAATTTATCGTTTGATATTTTCCTGAGCTTTCCAGATGGTTTGGCCGTGGGATTCTAATGGCAGGAATGATTAGAATATAAATATAATATATATATATATATATCCATATATGCTTGTTATATGTACGTTGTTGCTGTCAAGAGAGGCCGAATTGGTTCATGAAATATTAAAATAATGAGGTTGGTTGGATGTATTTGAGTTTCTGGTTTATGACTCTCAAAGCAAGAATTTATATTTATGAAAGAATGAGTTTAGCTTCTAAACAGGGGAACTGAAATTTTGGGATGTTAGGAAGAACTTAAGGTGGTTAAGTTTTGAATTAAGGATGTTTTAAGTTATATTTAGAAGCAGTAAAATGAAGATTTAATTATTGTTGTAAGGTGGAAAATTTCCAGATTTGAATGAGAAGCTGAATAGAGAAAGTATATTTGAGTTTCATAGGGATTGTCGTTGAAACAGGGGGGTGATTAAATCCTATTAGATATATGTGTGAATCTGGAAAATTTCCAGATTTGTTTCTAAGTGATGTTTAAGGATTGTTGGATTAAACAAAATGAATTTGGGAGTTAAATGAGGATTTTGAAAGTGCGTGTATATATACACACGCACACATATTATCTTTGACTAAGATGACTAGTTACTAAATAAAGTAACTATGTGGGTTGAGATAAGGAAGGAAACTCTCCAAAGAGAAAAGTTTAAATAAGAAAAATTGTCCAGGATGACCAACTATTAAGTAAGGGTAGAGATTGAAAGAGATTGGGATTTAAAGAGAGTTATTTAATTTATAAATTATGTTGGATCAAGCATTAACCTACCCTTACTAATATGATAGGTTTTTATATCTGCTCAAGCCCACCAAGAAATAGAAAGAAAGGAGAACGGTAAGGTTTGATTTGGAGGGATGCGGACCAGGTAGTAGTTCTTTCCTCCCTTACACTTGTGTATGATTGCTGCATATCTGTTTGTGCCATATTGCTATTCAAAAAGCATGAGAACATGTAATCCTTTATTCCTTGCATGGATTTTTAGCCGTGATCACGTGCAGCTGATAGACATGGGGCAGTGATTGCCAATTATTTGCGCTTTACTTATTCAACTTGTCTAACCGACATGGGGCAGTGATTGCCAATTATATGCGCGGCAGTGATTGCCTATTATTTGCGCATTATTTATTCAGCTTGTCTAACAGACATGGGGCAGTGATTGCCAATTATATGCGCGGCAGTGATTGCCTATTATTTGCGCATTATTTATTCAGCTTGTCTATCTGTCATAGCGCATAAATGCTTAATTGCATTAGCTTGCAAGGTTTTGTTCCATATGGCTTGTTTTGCATGTCTGCACATTTGTTTGATGGAAATTACTACTACGGGGATTCTTCGGAATCTCACCCCCCAATTTATGATGAACAGTGAAGGCTAGTAGCTAGAAGGACAAGGAGGTTATTTAAGAAGAAGATGGGCTGATTGAAGAGCAGAGATACCTGTTATAATTCTGTAAATTGTATAGTAAAATATTCGGGCAAGTAACTTTACTTGCTTTATGGAAATATTATTTTGTATCCTTTAGAAGAAGGTGGTGAGCATTGCCAGGTGCATGTATATGCTGTCAACCAAGAGCGTTGCTTTATTTTTAATATAATATTATAAGATTGTATAGTATGAAATTATTTTAGGTGATAATAGATTGAGTTGAAAGCAGGGTTGATATTGGATCACTAATCTGCTATCTGAAGGTTTGAAATATTTGATCAACGGATTCCAATGTTAAGGAAAAAAAAAAAATTCCCTGTCTTTTCCCAGGGCGGAAACCTGGCGTTAGTGATTCACAGACGTTAAAATGATCCTATTAGTATATAAAAGTGAGGTGTTACATATATCAACTATTTTTTTATTTTTTTTCTAGCCTAAAATATAATGATGGCTTTCCCCCATTTAGAAATGTTCTTGGATATTTTTAAATTCAAGTAAAATTTATGGTGCTAGTCACACTTTTGATTAAAGTTTATATGTCAACCATATTTTTAATGTGTTTTCTCAGATGATTTATTATTATTTTATTCCAAATCTTGAAATCAGGGCATTTAGCCATTCATTGATCCAAACAATTTTAAGAAATACTCGTACTCCTTTACTCCTTAATGTAAAACCTAATTATAGAGTTTTATGTAAATCTATTTAACATATTTATTAATTTTTTTCAAATTAAAACTCTCTCAACAATAATCAAGAAGATAGTTAGAGTGTTTCAGAAAAATTGTATCATATTAACTAATTTAATTAATATCTTAATCTACTTAAATTAGTTAATTAAATCTTCTATTAGTACAGGAGGAGTAACTCATATTTCAAACCAGGAGCAGGAAGTTAAAAATCTCCCATAAATAACTTATTTTACAATTATTGGTACAATGGCGGGGCTCATAATTATTTGTATTACAACTATGATGGGAATATTCTTTTTTGTCAAATGACTAAATGAGAGATGAGAATTTGTTTTCACATTGTACCCAATCTTCAAGGAACCTACTATCAATCAAAACATACGTATAAATAAATGGACAAATAAATGGACCTTCATCTAAAAACCCAAAAATACAAAAAAAAAAAAGAAAAGAAGAAGAAGTGAAATTATGTGCATGGAGAATATTAACAATGGAGGTTATCACTGGAAAGATTCCAGGTACCTTGAAAATTGAAATAACTGATGGCCATCTAATCATTGATTCAAAATGTTTGGCTTTTTTGAAAGCCAAAACACCATAACTAAAACGTAGAATTAAAAAAAATGCATTTAATTAATTTTCTCAGCATGAAAGTTCACACATTTTTTTGAGCTAACAGTGATGAGTTAACCACTTGTTTCTATATCATAATCAGCGATGATAAATATCAAATGGTATGCTTCGTGCACGTCAATAAGTATAAAATCTAAGATAACTCAAACGAAGAACAGTGCAAAGTAAAAACCTTATATTTAAATGTATGTTCAAAACTGAAATATATATTACACACACTCTCTTTCTGCATATAAAGAATTTAGAATGTTATTTTGTTATTCCATCTAGCGTAACTCTCTTTGCATCAGTTGTCTTAACCGGTTGGGATTATCTCTTCTACTTTCTTCCTTTATTTGTCATTCATTTTCTTATAAATTAATTAAAAATTCATGATTATTCAAGTTTCTTTCATAAGACCATACTAAAAACATGATTCCAAACGAAGAAAAGAGAGGGACACCATGCAATACAATCTTGATTTTGAGGTAAAACTTAAATTAAATTGTTCCACTTGCACTACGTACTCATTCTCTTTGATTTGCAATAGGTTGACACACTCATATGTATATATGTATATTTATATGTGTGCGTATATATTTATTGATGTTCTTCATGTCCTAGTTTTTCTCTTACACACAAGGAATTAATGCATGGGTTCCTTTTTGGTGAGTGTAGGTAGAAGCATATCTGAAGAAATTACTTCATAGATAGTTAAACGTGTACTAGTCATAAATTCCAACCATTTGATGGAATGGCGAAAACGCATTTTTAAATACGCATGTAATATTATTTATATATTAACAAAACAATATCATATATAATTTAATGGGTTAGTTTAATTTAAAGTCATATGGTTAACTATGATTAATCAAGGAAAATTTTTTATTTTTATTTTTTTAGTAGGCACAGGTATCTCCAATTAGAGACAATCCTGTTCGAGGTATTGTTGATCACTAAATGTGGGCATCTCTCTAAGCAAGAATTCAAATGTTTTCAATTTTAATCATCAAAGTATGGATGACATGATTATTAAGATTAGTTTTAATAAAATAATAATAATAATAATAATAATAATAATAAATATTTTTGTTAGGCTAAAATTTGGCAGCCAAACATTTTGAGCGTGTTCCAAATATATGGAAAGTGGGTGACGACCAACTTTTTACATAGGGTATGGCTATAAAAAATTTACAGGAGCTAATTTTGACTATTTAAGTCAATATAAGTAAAATGTGTTATAATTAAATTAGTTAAAATTCTATTATGTTGTGAATGCAAGTTTTGATGGCTGAAGTCTTTATATTGTTGAGTGGATTTAAGAGTTGTTTAATCAAAATTTTATATGAATTTTAATTTTTTTTAAAAAAGGCAAAATGATATATTAAAATTTACAAAATTTACATAGTATTAAAACAAGAAAAAAAAACCTATCCTCCAAAAAACTGGAAAGTACATTAGAAGGAATTAATTTAACAAAAAGAAAAGGAATTGTAGTTATAATTTGACGAGGATATGTATGCAAATTAGTGAATCCAAGTAGAATAATTATAATTCAATTTCTTTAGGAAAAGTTTTGCGATTGCCTTACCTAGATTTTGGTGTGGGTATGCGACCATTAATTAACTGAAAAAATTACAATAAGTTCCCACATGAAAGAATTAAATATAAAAAAGTTTTTTGAAATTATCAAATTATTCTAAAGTGTCAAAGATCTCATTGCAAGAGATTTTATTTATTTAATTGCTAGATTGTCCTTATTTTTTTAAAGTATGTATTGACAACTAAAGAACAATTATTAACAACTTAAAGTGTAACAATTAATAACTATCGCGGCAGGTATTAATAACACATTTTTTCAATGCATCACAAAATATAATGCATGAGTTGTCAATATCTGCCACTATAGTTGTTAATCGTTATACCTTAAGTTGTTAATGACTGTACTTTCAGTTGTAAATGTATACTTTTTTATTAAAAAAAAAAAGATAAGGGCAATTTGATAATTAAACAAATAAAATTTCTTGCAATGAGTCTCTTGAAACTTCACATTAATTTGATGATTTCGAAATACTTTTTTGTATTTAATTCTCTTGGGTATGACCTTATTGTAATTTTTCCTAATTAATTTGATATATGGTGGTGTAACTGATTCAATGAATCTGTATCTTATTGAACAAGTATGTTTTTTTTTTCTTTTTTACATTGACTCATATTTTTATACCCACACGCAAATTTAAATAATTTGTGCAATTTAAAATACATGTATATGATATATAATAATTTTTTTTTGGCAATCGATATATAATAAAATTAATTTATAATAAGTTGCACAATTCATGGAAGACTCATTATTTGAACTCCGTGTGATTGATTATGGCGGTGATCAAATGTAATTTAATTAGGCAAAAACACAGTACTCCTCTGGTCCTATATATTTACAGGGCAGAAAGAAAATATTTTTTGATCCTATTTATTTATAGGGTTATGAGAAAAAAAATTTTCGTGAATGTACAATTTTACCTTTCGTTTATTATTGTGTTGACTTTATTTACATAGAGTATCATATATATTAAATAGGAATAAAGTTAAAAAATGGTTAAATTTTAAATGAGAGTTAATAAAGTTTTAGGTTTTTCTTACTCTGTGAAACATATTAAAAATGACTTATAGATAAATTAGGGAAGTATTTATTAGCTGTCAACCCTTTCATATTCTAAAATAGATCGATGATTCATGCGTTTTCATTTTGCACTTCAAAAGTTCTGAAAGTGTTGGCGATTTGGAGGTACCCCTTATTCTATTAAGCTGGGTATGCTAGCACGTATGTCACAATGTCACACGAAAGAAAAAGCATATAGCTGTGTGAATTTATAATATATAGACACACACACAGAGTGAGAGAGAGAGCGCATTAAAAAATTGGTGTTATTGTTTTGGCAGAGAATGTATATATCGCCTGCTCTTCTAACGCACAATGAACAAAAGTTCAACAATCTACTAAATGCAAGATGCAGCTAATTACTACCTCTTTAATGCTTAACATAAGAGCTATATAATTAATTTACAAATATTAAAAAAATTAGTTAAATTAGTTATTTGTTATAAATAAATATTATTTTTAAAAAATATTTTGATTAATTATGTGTATTAAAGATACATATTAATGAAGACTACTTAACATGTGTAATCACTATAAGAATTACTTAGAAGCAAAATAGTTAAGTATTGGAGACAAAGCGGATTGAAATACTCATTCGGTCCTAAATATAATATCCATTTTTTAGTGTATTTTATACTATAAAATAGGTCTTATATTTAATACCGGAGAAGTATTATATTTAAGACCAAATTGACTTTTCAACTAGCTCATATGTTAAGGATTAGAGATAGTAATAATTAATACTCACCAATTCCAAATATAAAAACTAGTTAAAAGGTTTGTTTTGGTTCTGAATGGAGAATCTCAATACACTTTAACACCCAGATTTATTTTTTTTCCCCTTCAAATTATCCACATTTCTTATAACATTAAAATTATCCATATTGATTACACTTATTAATTAGCAAAGGTTCTATCAAGAGAGAGTTTTTTTTTGGTGAATACTATCAAGAGACAGTTTTAACATAACTGACACACATTTCTTATAAATAACTAACTTAATTAATTTTTTTAATATTTAAAAACTTGTTATATAATTTTTATCTTTAGAATTGGACGTAGTACTTTATCTATTGGTTATAGGATGATTATTTTTCAATAAGGTTATAAATTTTATAAACATGTTAAATTAGATATTGTGTAAAATTTCATTTTATAATTTAAAATATAGTAATAGATGGGCCATGTATAATTAAACAACACAATAAGACAGAACATACAAGTATATACTATATACAACAGTTTATGCCGCTGTACAAGAGGCGATGTATGTTCTTCTTCTTCTTTTTTATTACCCAGCACACGTTTTTTTATTAGAGATGATCTTGTTTGCAACATTTTAAATGATTAACTCTTTCTGTTAGACTCAACCATGAATGCGAGGAGATGTATCTTTTTTTTTTTGTTACAAGAAAGATTAAATTGGTTGAGTCTTAGGAGCTTACCAGGATTAGCGCAAACTTTTAGATTCAAGAACGTTTATAGAAGTATTAAAGATTGCCCACCAATAAAATCCTTACATAGATGGTGAGATTATAAACCGACTCTCTACTAATTAAACTAAGGGCCTGTTTGGATGACACTGGAAACCATGGTTTGGGAGCCCAAACCATGGTTTGCCCAAAATGTCATCCAAACAGGCTCCATAAAATTGCAAACCGTGGTTTAAGATAAAACCATGGTTTCACCCGGTGAAACCATGGTTTTATCAGAAGCTAATATTATTCGCTTCTGGTAAAAAATTTGGGACGGCTCATCAGTAGGCAATGGTCATTCCAAAAACATTCTTTTCCTTCTCTTCTTCGTTGGCCGACACTCCTTCTCTTCGCCGACGATCAGAGTGATTATTCGCTCCACTCAGCTTGAAGCTCGGCCCTTCGCCCCTTGATCATCAGCTCGTCTCTCTTCGCCCCTTCATCATCAGGTCGCGTCTTCGCCCGTTCTTCATCGCCAGGTCGCCTCTTCACCAGCTCGACTCTTTGCCGTCGCTGCTCTGAAACTCGACACCGGTGAGATCGTCCTGGCCTCGTGAAAACAGGGGTGGTCGTGTGTTTTTCTCGGCTCGCCAAAACCAAAGCAAGCGTTGGGTAGTCCAATCCATCCATCCTCTGTCTCCAATCTTCGTTCTTCAGTTCGCCCGGTGAGGTCTGCTTGTGTAGTTCGGTTGGTCAAATCTTGTACTCAGGTTAGCTCTCTCTGGTGATATTAAAAATTTTGTTCACTCATGTATTTCCTCCATTCATCGATCTATCAGCTTCCTGCTTATGGTTCTGGTTTGGTCCCTCCTTTGTTTTCGGTCTGTCATCCAGTTGCAAGTCATATGAATTTTTTTAGAACCGTGGCTATTAGTATTTTGACTGTGGTATGTTGATTTGGAATGATTTGGCTGTATATCTTCTTTGAATTGCAAGCTTCCTCTCGGTTCCATTTTTGAATTTGCTGAACCAGGTTTTTGTTGTTCGAAGGAATGATATCATTATTGCTTCGTTTGGTAAATTGCTTCTGATTTTATGAAACGAAGAGGGAACAGATTCTGGTAATCAATGTCTGGTTCTGGAGGCAGGGGACGTATATGGATGAGAAAGTCTGGCAATTGTTATATAAATTCAATGCAAGTTGTTTTTCCTGTTGTTGCTTGGCGTGGGATTGTTTTTTCTGTCCAGATTTCCCCCGGAGAAGAAGCCTATGAAGTCGAGACTTTGGTTTTTTTTTTTTGCCGTGGATAGTACTTGTGATTAAACGTAAATTCATTAACATTATTTGTTAAGAGTTGATCTGATTTGGGATGAGATAAGAATTGTGTTGTCCTGTATTGTTGTATTAAGGATTTTGATAAATTTATGGCCAACTTTTGAGAGTGAGGAAAAATGAAATCACAACTGAAATCCATGTATATATTGAAGGAAGTGATTTGTATTTTGGTCAGAGGTTTATGTTGGTAGTTTTTTTTTTATTTTCGGTTGACAAATCTAATAAGGATATAATTTTTAAAAAATATTATGAAAGGCTTGTGCAACATGTTATTTTTTAAAAACAATAATGTGCTTTATAATATTATTGCGTTCATCATGAACATTTGTATTAATTACATAGATGAACGAATTTTTTTCAAATATATTCGTAATACACAGTTATTCAAAGGTTAAGTACGAGATGATTTATAGTGCATGATAGTTCAAATATGGTTATTCTTATTATTTTGGCCTCCAATCGTCTTTCTACAATAGTTATGAAAAAAAAGTATATTTAATTGGCATGTTATTTTGGACGTTTTAAAAGTTTTAGTATTTTGAAGTAAAAACAGATAATGAAGTTTAGAAAGGAGGGGGTGTATTTTTTCCAGCCATGTAAAATTAGAATTTTCTTGTGTTTGTTAATTTTTGTCACACTTGGTTTGGTAGGAAGGAATTGAGATTTAAAATGTGATCAACTTTTTCACCTATTAGAGTAGACAATATGATTTTTGTTATTTCATATGATTTTGGGTTGATTAACTTGTGATGACTGAAGAGCTGTAATTGTGCTATAGCATAATGGGTAAGGATACGGTGAAAGCTTCCTGGGATCTAAGAACCACTAAAGTGTTTCTTGACCTGTGCATTAAACTTGTGTAACAAGGGGAAAGAAAAGGTACTAGCTTAACAAAGAAAGCTTGGGATATTCTTGGTGATAAGTTTATTGCCAAAACTGGGAGAGTGTATGAAAAATTTCAGTTTAAAAATAAATATGATTCCCTACAAAAGGAGTGGCAGACATGGGATAGGCTGCTTCGCGAGACAGGATTGGGATGGGATACTGAAAGGAATACTGTTAGTGCAACTGATGATTGGTGGGAGAGGAAAATAAGGGTAATTTTTGAACCTTTTGATCTTACATTTTCTTTGCCTGTTAATGTTTTGTGCATATTTACTATTTTTTGAATATTTTATGATATTATTGGTGTCTAATGTGCAGGAAGTTCCAAACTATGAAAAATTTAGAGAAAAAGGACTTCAATTTAGGGATCAATTAACTCAACTATTCGGGAGTGTGGCTGCAACTGGATCACAAGCATGGGCACCTTCTTCCATGACACTTCCAAGTGAAGGAACACCGAATGAAGATTTGGAAGAAGGGTCCGGAGATAGTGATGAAATTTTAGGTGCACCAACTGGTATAAGTGGGAAATTTAACACAGTGAACTTCAATGATAATAGTGGAGGTAGTGGAGGCAACACTGAATTGAGGCAGGATAACAGTGGTGGGGGTACAAGCAGAGGTAGGAGTCGACCTAGTAGCTCACTGGGGGTCAGAAGAAAGAGTGAAGTCAAGAAGAAACGCACATCTCCCTCTATGAAAATAGCGGATGCACTTAGCAAGATTGCTGAAACAAATATTTCTGAGGCCGAGCGTGAAAATGAGGTCATTTCATGAGTGGAAGCTAGAAGGTTGGAAGAAGAAGTGCGTGCTTATGAGATTTCAATTAGGGGAGTCCTGTCTCACCTCAAAACAGTTCCTGAAGTTGTCAGTGATCCTGATTTCTTTAGACGGTGCACACAACTCCTTATGGAACGGCCGGAGGCACGGAAATGTATGCAGCTCTGAAGGATCAGAAGGAACAACTTCTGCCTATTTTGGAGTTTTACACTAGGGATTTATGACTTATTTATTATATTAGACAGTTTCATATGTGTATCGTTTTATGTGACTAGTGGATTGTTATATGAATCAGACAACTCTGTAACTTTTATAAATGTTTCGTAATTTCTACATAGGAATTCTAAACTTTATGTGTATGTGCACAGGATAAAACGAATATGGATGATGAAATTAAATGTGGAAGAGCATGCTAAGGGACGAAAAAAAAGGGTTACAAAGTTGCAGCATTGGCCGGTGCATACGCTACTTTGAACTTGTGTAAGGAGCCTCGGCATACAAGTGCTTATACAGGTTGCTTATGGGTAAGGGATGTTTTACATGGCAACCCCAGTCTTGCTATAAGTAACATGTTTAGGATGGAACGGGATGTGTTCTTAAGTCTGGTGGAACAATTGCAACAACATGGTCTAAAAGAAACTAAAAATATAGGGTTACATGAATCAGTTGCAATGTTTTTACATACCGTTGGCCATGCACTTAGTAGCAGAATGCAACAAGAAAGATTTCAACATTCAGGGGAGACAATTAGCAGACATTTTCATAATGTCCTAATGGCATGCTGTAGACTTGCCATGTCTAATATCAAACCCAAAAGATCCAACATTCCGGCATGTTCATACAAAAATTCGGTTTGGTAAATACTGGCCTTTTTTTAAACATGCTATTGGAGCAATTGATGGCACACATGTTTCCTGCGTTGTCAGTGCAACAGATCAAACTAAATTTATCTCTAGGAAAGGAACAGTGTCCACAAAATGTCATGGCGGTTTGTGATTGGGACATGTGTTTTTACTTTTGTCTTGGCGGGATGGGAAGGTAGCACACATGATGCTCGGATATTTGATCATGCCCTCACAACTCCTTCAATGAACTTTCCCCATCCACCTGAAGGTATTTTTTTATTTCCTACATTTTTTTTATATTTAGCTTAATAATAGAAACATAATTTACAATAATTTCATTTTTTATATAGGAAAATATTATTTGGTGGATGCTGGATACCCAACACCGAATGGATATCTCGGCCCATACAGACGGGAGCGTTACCATCTGCCTGATTTTCGAAGGACATCTGGGTTTGAAAATGACAATGAGATCTTTAATTATTTCCATTCAAGTTTAAGGAGTACAATTGAAAGAACTTTCGGATTTTGGAAAAAAAAGTTCGCAATCTTACAAAACATGCCATCCTATGATTATGAAACACAAGTTAAAATCGTTTGTGCAACGATGGCTATACATAATTTTATTAGAACGACATCTATTACTGATCCTGGATTTGTTCAGTTAGAAGAAGAAGGTACTTATACAGAAGATGATGATGATGGGGTTAGATTTTCACGTATACATTCATCAATTCAATCTTCATCTTACATGGCTCAGGTTCGTGACAGCAAAGAGATGAACTTGTTAATTCAATACGAGGATAGTAGTCATGTCTTATTTATTTCCTTTTATCATAAATTGTAATATGTAGTTAAAAACAAAACCTATTACAAATGCTTTGTATCGATGCATCATCTTAATGATTATGACACTTTCTTTATTTATATTTCTTTTATTAATATTATACCTTATATTCTCAAGCTAATTATTACTTACTTTAATAATTAATAAATTGTTTTAAGACGTGTTTATTCTATTTTATCAAATAATCATCCCATTTTATGTTTTATAATCTTCATAAAAAATACATGACTTTCTGTTTGCAACAAAATAATTATCATCTTCTCTAAAAATATTTTCACTCTTATATTTTATGAATATATATGTGGTGACAATTAATTAATTAATTGTATTAAACATCAGAGGTTATTATACATGTAGTATGTTATTACAAAAAGTAGTTGTGAAAAAATGTTATGGGATTTCACGTTTAAAATCTTTAAAGAAAATTAATATTTTTCTATTATAAAAAATCATTTTTCTATAAACATATTTAATATTATGTTTTATAAATATATGTACACATATTAATTATGTATTAATTATATTATCTTATATATTATTAATTATGTTAGTAAAAAATTTTCATTAACAATTTTATTTCTTCAAATCAAAATATATCATAAAATCTATCCCTTATATAATTATCATATTAACTTATACCCTTTTTGGTAATTTCCACATGTAAAAAATGCTTCCGGTAATAACTATCCAAACACTCTCACTTCTCAGAATCATTTTTTCTCAGAATCTATTCTTCCAAATTTATTTTCCACAGAATTATTCTCCAGAATCACTTTTCCAAATCACGGTTTAAGTTTCATCCAAACACACCCTAACTCTTTGCTAGCTTGGAATGGATCCTCATTCATCAAAAGGCTGATGAAAAAATGTTATACGTCGAGTATGAGGCCCAATGGGCTCTCTCTATGGACTGGGCTTTTCAATGTCTGGGATTTTCTTTGATTTTTTTTTTTAATTGATGCAGGACTTTCTGTGATTTTTAAAACGTGAAATGAAACAATTAAAAGTGGCCTGGATCGTTGACCGAAAACAAATGGCCAGGAGCAACGCTACATATTATTGGAGATTTGAGAAAGTACGCACTCGGGGTTACCGGCCCAGTTTTGAATTTGGTTTCTGTTCTTGTAGACTCCGGGCTTGACATTTTTTGAATACCCGCCAATTTTTAATATAGGAGTTATACAATTAATTTATATACAAATTTAAAAAATTAAACAATTAATTATTTTTTAGAAATATGTGCTAATTTAAGAAATAAAATAAATTAAGGTTTTATACAAAATAGATGTGTTATAGTAATATATTACCTTCGGTCCTTAATATAAGAATTCAATAACTAATTTAAACTATTAAAAAAAATTAGTTGAGTTGGATATTGATCACCAATATGTACTGATGTCCTTAAATTATTCTATTTAATTATGTGCATTGGAAGAATACCCTTTGATGGAATTTTCTATAATCAACAAGGTTATTTTGACAAAAATAAAAACAAAATAAATTGAGATTTTATATTTAGAACCAAATCTAACCACTTATCCGGTTTTTTTATTAACGACCGGAGGTAATATTTTACATTGAATAATGAGAATATGATTGTTGAAACTCCAGTTGATCGAGGCCAGAATATCAACTTCTCATCAGTTTCTCTGACCACTAGGATCATGCAACACTTTGCCTAATGATGCTGTCTTGAGTTAATGGAATCTTAAACTCCAGAGAGAGAGAGTGTGTGATAATAAGATTCTGATATTATGATTAGTAAAGCCAGAAACATCATTAATATCATCGAGTGTTCGTAAAGGTGACGGCACTGCTACCAGCAACTAGCTGCAGTCTGCACCATTCATATATGCATGTTGCAAATAAATTAAATTAAGCATCAAATTAAATGGTTGCATAGAAAATCACAGTGTTACTATATAATTAATGACAGAAATTATAAGAGAAGCATAGCTTGGTTTTCTTCCATTCATCAGCACAGCAACGTGTTTGACCTGCTAGCTACCTTGGAATAACAAAATTTAATAAAAGAAATTAAAAGTGGGTTGAAGAAAGCTAGATCCGAAGGGATTTTGTATTATTATTATATTATATTATAATGTATTGGGATTTATCTAACCCATACCTTGATTTGTGTAGTCTGTTTTGCATCACCCACGGATTTTAGGGACTATTATATATTATTGCTTTCTCACTACCTTCTGTCCCTGTTACTATTTCCTTATTTCCATTTAAATCTTCCGTGATTACAAAATTAATATTCCATGACCCGTTGTATAGTGCATATTCAACATAGTTTACAAGAACCAAGAAAATTTTAAACTTTATTAACGTAATATTAGAATTTACTAACTTTTTAACCTTACTTATGTTTAAGGTGTATAATTCCCAAAAACTATCAGTCCACAAAACAATAAATTAGGAGTCAACTTATCCATTTATGCAAGAGCTTGTTTGAATTAAGTTTGCAAAAACAACTCTTATTCCGATTAAATTTTCAAACTAAAATTGAAATAAAAGTCAAGTAGTATAACATAATTTATAGTTGGATTATTATGAAAAAAAATCAATTTGATAAAAAAAATTTTAAAATGTTGAAATCTTTGAAAGTCTGGAAGTCAAAAAGCCAAAAGACCAAAAAATTACTTCAACTTTAAAGTCATTTTAGTGAACAAGTCATTTCACAAAAGCCAGTTCTGAACATAACTTTGGGCATATAAATTGACTTCTTGGGTGTAAGAAGCTACGTAAGTCTGAGTAACACAAATTAATGTTAAACATGCAACTTAATGGTGATTTGGACCGCAAAAAATACACACTTTAATAAGAGGAGAGAAGTTGATTCATGGCCAATAAAAGTATATACGCATGAATCACGTTACTGCTAATCGGCCAGATAAGCTGTAATAATTGGATGTATTCAAATTTTAAGACAATATATATTAGCAGTGTAAATAAATTGCTCATATATGTGATTATTTTAAGAATAGATGAAATTTTGGAGGATAAAAACATAGATAATACAGCCAAATATTTTTGTTGGCTTTCACCACATTTCTGCATAATTTCGGATATAACACCATAATTAGTTCGATCACGTGAGGGTACAGTTTATGGTAGTTAAACTTATAAAGTCTTAATTCTAAAATGCTGCCAGAAAATATGACAAATGTAATATTACGATCAGAACAGTTTGAGAAAAAGAATGGTCAAAGCACATATTAACATCTTCCATGTCTCAAGTACTACCAAACAAACTCGGTCTTAAGTAACAAACAAAAATGAAGGTTGCTATACTTTCCACCATGAAATATAAACTACATAAATTATGTTGATATATGTAGTTAGGCTCATAAAGAAAAATTATAAGGTATCTCATTCACCCTTTCTATAAATAAGCGTATATTTTAAAAAAATTATTTTATTACTTTAACTAATTTTACCCAATTATTAACCTGCTACATGTCTTTAGTTTAATTAGAACTAATTTGTGCTTCGATTTGTTCGATCAATATTATCAATCTGATGCTAAAAATTTTTTCACTCCCTTAACTTTATTCACTTTTTTTTCCTGTAAATCGTTTAATATTGCCTTGGATCCATAATCATGCTGCGTCATCCCAAGGGAAACATAGCTGCATCCCAATGAACCGAAAGAATTAAATCGGTGATTAATTAATTCATAATGCCTGACTAAGTTCATACTGAATTATCAGTATATAGTATGTACTATGTGTGTATATGCATATATATATATATATATATATATATATAACCCGAAGGTTTGACCCTTTTGCACTGAATTTGATGCAAATTCTCCACTCTTACATATGAACGTGATTCAAGGTTAGCCGCTGGATCTTCATCCTCTTCCGAGTTTGACGATAATACCTTTCACAAAATCAAAATAATTAAAGCAATAATAATATGATTAATTAATATTAAAGTAAATTATAGATGGGTCAGAATGAATATGACGACGCAAATATCGCTCGTCTTACACACGCTCAAGTGATTCAAAATAGATAAGTATAATACTTTCATTTGAAAATCTCTTTCAAGTGGCATATAAACTGGTTCCAGTTGGAAAGATCTTGATTAAAATAATACTAATAATAAAGCATATTGAACTAATGCAATGAAATCGGCTCAAAATGGCTCTATAGTTATATTTGACTAAGACTACTTAAGAGACAGATACAATATATATTGTAGATGAAGAAAACTAAACCCCACATTTTCACACACACACATATATATAGATTTATATGGATTGTAATTGACAGTTAGCAACTTTTCTTCATCCAAGGCGATTTTTAGGAGCTAGGTCTCCCATTCAACCGACAATTACCAAAGACTTCTTGATATTATTGCAATAATGTTATTGACTTATATTCAATAAGGTATGAAAAGACGATATCTAGTTTTAAAAACTTAATGATCTAAAAATCGATTTTAAAACATGCATGTAACTCCTGCTTATATACATTAATTATAACTTTTTTGGTATGATATGCAGCATTTCTCATGAAATGATTTTGATTGATTACATTTATTAGTTTTTATAGATTAAAACCCATCAATTAACTAATACTGATCTGTCTGATACGAGCATATCAAACAGCTAGATATAGCCTAAAAGTCCTTCCTTAACTTGTGTTACTCTTCTTCAACCATATCAGTTGTCTGCAATACAATAATGTTATAATCACATCATGAATAGTATTAATTAATTGAAAACAGTTTTCTATATATTTCCGTGCCATTTCTTGGTTGTGATAAACTTGTGAGTGAAGCTAGCTAGCATATATTGCACAGAAGACCACACATATCTCTATCTCTCTCTCTCTCTCTCTCTCTCTCTCTTAAGAACCCACGTCCGTGCCCTTCAAGCGAAGGAACTGGGCAAACCTAGGTAGCTAATAAGGTACGTAACTCTTAATTTGTCTGGTTTCTTTTGTCCTGGTGGGATATTCACTTGCTTATTATCACTACATCAAGGCCTGTGTTCTTTAGCTACTTTTTAGACTATCCGATTGTTCCTACTGTTTGTTCTTATGGCCTTTTTGTTCATGTCTCTTTGCCTCTGGAGGTATTTTCACTTTAATTCTTTCGTTTTTGTCTTTTTGTCTCTGGAGGTATTTTCATGATTCTTCCGAATTTCGAGCTTTTAGCTCTTGTTTAGACTGAATTTCAGACAGATATATCTGATTAATCCGAAAGTTCCAAAAGAAAATAAAGCAGCAGAAACGTGTTTGTTTCCTTTCATAATGCGTTCAGTGTTATGATCTACAAGTAAACAGAAGCATCTACAAGTTACGTGGAGATCATGTACTCTTCATTTGATTTCTCTTATATATACATACATATATTTTGATTTCTTTCCAAAATTTCCTTTGGAAAATATCAGAATATAAATGAATGATATATGCAGTCATTTTTTCAAGCAAATCCACCGTCATGAGGCACATATTATTTTCATTTTTGTCTGATTCTGAAGGGTTGTGAGATTTTTCTGATATGTTGTTGCTGCTGTCAATAGTTCTGGTCTCCACTAAGCCAGTTTATATTAATTCTCAAGAAATTGATGCATAACATATGGCGCATGCAGGTTTGTATATAGATATGAAGGAGAGAAAAGATTAATTCCAACCTAATAAAGAACTTTCAAGTAGGATTTTGAAATTGATCAAGTAATTAACGAGAAAGGTTATCCCAACCACCTTAGCTCCTTTTTTCAGGGATAATTCTAGGGCTTACTAGTTAGCTCCCATTTTTTGAACGAGTCATTTCTATGTAGTCAACTGTACTTTGTTTAATATTTTCAGCAGATCTTTGAATTCGATCGGTTCCATATACATGTTTAGTCAGGTGTGCCTAATTGGTTTAGTTTAATTTGGAGTTAATATATAATATTTCCAATAAATTTCGTTTATTCCTTAATTCCTTCTCTTCTTTCTTAGTCATATATAATTAAAGCGCCTCTGATCTCTGCTTCCAGTGTGAATATGGAGAAATTAGAATAGCCTCGAAATCACCAAACCTTAGCCTTCATTTTTGAATATTATGATGCTGTGCATGGAAAAATTTCAGCCCCTGATTATATATATAACCATGTTCATCAGTTTCGTTGCATTGAGCCACTCGCATGCATGCATTAAACTACTATATTATAATCTATGGAACATAAAATTCAACTACTCTCACTGCTGTAAATGAACTCTCTGAATTTAACAACTAAATGCACCAAACCGACTCATTTGATTTAGCTTATTTTAAGTGATTTTATGATGAGTAAATATATGAGAGTAGTTTTATCTCGTAAAGCATGAAAATGCTTAAATAAAGAAGAAAATTAAAGAGTCAATGGAGAGAGAGATGGACAAAACTGAAGCCTAGCACATTATTCATAAGTTGTAAATAATGTATTATTTCTCAGACTTTGTATGATACTACGTCGAAAGGGTTATTTCATCTTCTATGGAAATACGTAAACAAGATTGGATTTACATGCTTTGTGTTGGTCAGGTATAATTAAGAGAAAGAAGAGAGAAATATACATATTGGAGGATATGCCAGGAGGTGGACAAGTGACAGTTCCTCCGGGTTTCCGGTTTCACCCCACTGAGGAAGAACTTCTTTACTATTACCTCAGGAAGAAGGTCTCTTACGAAGCCATTGACCTCGACGTCATCAGAGAAGTTGATCTTAACAAACTTGAGCCCTGGGACCTCAAAGGTAACAAAAATTTACAGATTTCAGTTAGATTCAGTGAAGTGCAAGCATGCAATAATATTGTGTGTTGACTTGGTGTTGTGGAATAACATAACATCGCAGAAAAGTGTAGGATTGGATCAGGGCCACAGAACGAGTGGTATTTCTTCAGCCACAAGGACAAGAAGTACCCAACAGGAACAAGAACAAATAGGGCAACCACTGCTGGGTTTTGGAAAGCCACAGGAAGGGATAAAGCCATTTATCTCACTAATTCCAAGAGGATTGGCCTCAGAAAAACCCTCGTCTTCTACACTGGTCGTGCTCCTCACGGCCAAAAGACTGATTGGATCATGCACGAGTATCGCCTTGACGAAGATGACCTCCACGTTCAGGTACATTATTTGTCTAAAATGTCAAAAATTAGCATAAAAAGTAAAACATATGGCCCATGCAGGTCTCGAACCTGCGACCTTAACCAACTGAGCTAATAGGCCACATGTCAGTCAACAACATTTTACTAAGTCTCCATCCGAGGCTTGATTATCACTTTAGATTGCATCTGTACGTCATCAAAATGTTCTATGCTTATGAAGGCAGTCTATTTTTTTTTTATATTTTGAGTGCAGGAAGATGGATGGGTAGTGTGTAGGGTTTTCACGAAGAAGAATCTCAATAGAGGCTACCTGCAACCAGAAAGGAAGAGGAAGAGTACTTAGCTACTCAAATGAGAACAAGAAGTGGATCAAACCAGCAGGTATTAGACCCAAGACAGCACTACCATCACCATCATCATCATCACATGCAAGCACTATATGATCATCATAACTATAGCCTTGATGGATCAATCCACCTACCCCAATTGTTCAGTCCTGAATCTGCAGTATTACCCAACTCCATGGACGAAGTAGTCGAATGCTCTCACAACTTGTTGAAGCTCACAAGTGGCAGTAATAATGGCGGCTGCGGACTCAATCTTAATCTCAGTAACTATAATGATGATCACTGGTCTTTCTTGGACAAGCTTCTTGCTTCACACCACCACAGATTCATTCCTTCTTCAAATGATCATTCTGGTGTTGTGGCTTCTTCGACCCACCAGAAATTCCCAGCTGTTCATTACCTTTCTGGTTGTGACACTACCCGTGACATTCTCAGGTTCTCCAAGTAGAAAGCAAGTGACGCACATATTCACCAAAACTAATCCCATTTTCATGGATTATATACGTATATGCATGGAAGGGAACATATGTGACGTGTGGCTCCATTATATAAGATACTCGATGAGATACTGTTATTAGTTTGACATACCTTTGTACTGCTTTTTTGAGCATATCAGATTTGTGTCTCCAGTAATATAACTATATAGCCAATTTCTTAGGCATGGCATGCTGATAAATTAGAAAGAAATTTGCCATAAAACTTGTATAAAAGATGAAGACTTATATTGGTGCTCATCTTAGCCCCACCGATCAGATTTCATTGTTGTGTCAGAAATTTTGCTTTAATCAAATAATATTTTGGATAGGGGCCTGGTTGGACTTTTTATTGTTGGGCCTATAAGGTGGGCCTAATAGTCTGGGCCTACTCTCCATCTAGAGGAATGAGCCCAAGTCACTCTAAAATTTATTACTTGACCAGATTACCATATCAAATGATAATCTTCCGATCTTAAATATAAAACTTATTTTGTATTTAAGAACGATGGGTATTTTGAAGTCTGTTGTGGCATCAAGGGATTTTTCCCCTCTTTTGGATTAGAGAAATAAAAGAGATGTTGTAATCAATTGGCTTCACTACATCTAATCATTTTCATGCTTTATAAAATAAAATTTTATCTCATAATGTAAATTATTTAAAATAAACTAATTTAAACTAATACAACCTTGACAAAAACATAGAGTTTAGCATGCATTATTTAGTTTCTTTTTTCTCTTTTTTTCCTGAATGCATCACTATATAATTGGGGAAAAACCCCCATTTATTACAAAATTCTGAAGAAGACATTAAATGCACACATACACATTTTTAATTGGCATATTCTTACTATACACTGCCTCTGATCCTTAATATAAGAGCTCGTTTGATTTTTATTTTAGTCCTAAATATAAGACCACATCCACTTTTTCTCTTATATTTATTTATTTATTTTAAGATAGTTCTTGTAATAATAGTAGTTCTAACTAATATACTTGATTAGCATAGATACTTAAGAAAAACAGTATTTATTTATTACAAATAACTAGTTTAACTAATTTTCTTAATCTACTCAAATTAGTCAAATAACTCTTATATTAAGAATCAGAGATAATACTAACTAGTTTCCGTGACTAGTTTTGTTAGTTCAGATACGTATAGAAAAAGAACACAACCTGTATATAACATTAATTTCCCAATGACAGGAGACAAGCAAAATGAAAGATTTCGTGAGCATTTCAATCTTTTGTCCAATAAAACAGCGATGAGGTGAAAGGAACCTCAAAAGCATCATTAAATTAATTGTATGGTTCGGAAAGACAGTGTCCTAAACTTAGAAGAGGTAGGCTTCCCTCTAACATATCCTATTATCATAAAAATTGGCATTTTGAGTACAAAATGACAAATAGCATACACCACACACACATAATATAAATATTCCTTGCATTAATTATATCACTTCTCAATCAATTTTTCATAAATGTACCAATTTTACTACACATGGGAGACCGATACATGTGGAGGCAGCATGGGACCACGTGGCGCACACTTTCTTTAAGGAAACTACGTGATACTTTTAAACAAAAGACAATAAATATGATTTATCAGATTATCTTACAAAATATTCTAATATTCTAGTGATTTCATGATTTGCTCAATTTTTTTTTTAATTTTTTTGGTTTATCATACAAAATAAATAGCATGATCATTAGCCTAATTTTTTATACTCACTTTTTCTTAAGCACAAAGATAATCTTATCCAAAATACAGTCCAGTACATATTAAATGTAGATATCACTCCTAATATAAAATAAAGTCTTTAGTCACTCTATTATGAAGAACTAGCTCTTTCTGGTAATCATCATTGTTAAACATACATTTTTATTGTGGACAAATACATACATGGGCTAAAGTAAAGTGAAATATATTTGTTCTTTCTCTATATATCGATATCGCGTCTTCAATATACTTGTTTTGGGCATTCTTAAATTAAAGTTAATTTTAAGATGGAAATATTTCTCTGAAAGTTTTACATCCTTGGGGTTTACTTTCTTAATTATTGTCTAAAGTGCAAGTCTCATGCTGCAAGGAAAAGGGAATGAGAACCAATTTGAATTTTGTGCCATGACAATTTACAACAAATCAAGACTATTTATCCTGCGTGAAGATCGATGGAAAAGTAATAATTAAATAAAGGTTGATTTTATATATAAAAAGTTTATATGATTTATATTATCAAGAGGAGTTCCTAAAAATGAGACGCTTTCAAGAATTCTTAAAAATGAGACTAAAGACTTTCATGAAAGTAAGTGGCGGACAAACCCGAGGGTTTCGGGCAGCCATGGCCCCCCAAACCTTCTTACCCCCTCCCCATATAATTTGAGGGGTCCCCGCTCCCACAAATTTTAAAAAAAGAATACAATATATCTATTAATTTCCATACACACAAAACATCTACAACCAATTAAACTCAATGAAAAAGAATTACACAAATAAATTTGACATCTTATCCCCGCCCCCAAAAAAAAAAAAAAGAATCTACGCACAAATATACACATGTCTTTGTATCTGTTTTGAAATATTCAATTTTAAATAATACATATTTCATTCTTT